>NC_053028.1:403562190-403713173 GCF_003073215.2 Triticum urartu | reverse complement strand
GATGCCCAAGGCATCCCAAGGTAAAATTCAAGGACAACCAAAAGCCTAATCTTGGGGATGCCCCGGAAGGCATCCCCTCTTTTGTCTTCGTCTATCAGTAACTTTACTTGAGGCTATATTTTTATTCACCACATGATATGTGTTTTGCTTGGAGTGTCTTGTATGATTTGAGTCTTTGATTCTTAGTTTACCCCAATCATCCTTGCGGTACACACCTTTTGGAGAGACACACATGAATCGGAATTTATTAGAATACTCTATGTGCTTCACTTATATCTTTTGAGCTAGATAATTTTGCTCTAGTGCTTCACTTATATCTTTTTAGAGTACGGTGATGGTTTTATTTTATAGAAATCATTGATATATCATGCTTCACTTATATTATTTTGATAGTCTTTTAAAACAGCATGGTAATTTGCTTTGGCTATAAAATTAGTCGTAATATGATAGGCATCCAAGGTGGGTATAATAAAAACTGTCATAAAAAGTGCATTGAATACTATGACAAGTTTGGTACTTGATGATTGTTTTGAGATATGAAGATGGTGATATTAGAGTCATGCTAGTTGAGTAGTTGTGAATTTGAGAAATACTTGTTCTAAAGTTTGTGATTCCCGTAGCATGCACGTATGGTGAACCATTATGTGATGAAGTTGGAGCATGATTTATTTATTGATTGTCTTCCTTATGAGTGGCGGTTAGGGACGAGCGATGGTCTTTTCCATACCAATCTATCCCCTAGGAGCATGCACGTAGTACTTTGTTTCGATAACTAATAGATTTTTGCAATAAGTATGTGAGTTCTTATGACTAATGTTGAGTCCATGGATTATACGCACTCTCACCCTTCCACCATTACTAGCCTCTCCAGTACCGCGCAACTTTCGCAGGTACCATACACCCACCTTATACCTTCGTCAAAACAACCACCACACCTACCTATTATGGCATTTCCATAGCCATTCTGAGATATATTGCCATGCAACTTACCACCGTTCCGTTTATTATGACACGCTTCAATCATTTTCATATTGCTTTGCATGATCATGTAGTTGAGATCGTATTTGTGGCAAAGCCACATTCATAATTCTTTCATACATGTCACTCTTGATTCATTGCACATCCCGGTACACCGCCGGAGGCATTCATATAGAGTCATATTTTGTTCTAGTATCGAGTTGTAAGTAAATAAAGTGTGATGATCATCATTATTAAAGCATTATCCCAAGTGAGGAAAGGATGATGGAGACTATGATTCCCCCACAAGTCGGGATGAGACTCCGGACGAAAAAAAGAGAAGGCCCAAAAAATGAGAGAAAAAGAGAGAAGGGACAATGCTACTACCCTTTTACCACACTTGTGCTTCAAAGTAGCACCATGATCTCATGATAGAGAGTCTCCTATGTTGTCACTTTCATATACTAGTGGGAATATTTCATTATAGGACTTGGCTTGTATATTCAAATGATGGGCTTCCTCAAAATGCCCTAGGTCTTCGTGAGCAAGCAAGTTGGATGCACACCCACTTAGTTCTTTTTTTGAGCTTTCATATTCTTATATCTCTAGTGCATCCGTTGCATGGCAATCCCTACTCACTCACATTGATATCTACTGATGGGCATCTTCATAGCCCGTTGATACGCCTAGTTGATGTGAGACTATCTTCTCCTTTTGTCTTCTCCACAGCCACCATCCTATTCCACCTATAGTGTTATATCCATGGCTCACACTCATATATTGCTGAAGATTGAAAAAAGTTTGAGAACACCAAAAGTATGAAACAATTTCTTGGCTTGCCATCGGGGTTGTGCATGATTTAAATACTTTGTGTGGTGAAGATAGAGCATAGCCAGACTATATGATTTTGTAGGGATAACTTTCTTTGGCCATGTTATTTTGAGAAGACATGATTGCTTTGTTAGTATGCTTGAAGTATTATTATTATTATTATTATTATTATGTCAATATTAAACTTTTGTCTTGAATCTTTCGGATCTAAACATTCATGCCACAATAAATAAAATTACATTGAGAAAATTATGCTAGGTAGCATTCCACATCAAAAATTCTGTTTTTATCATATACCTACTCGAGGAATTAAGCTTGGGGATGCTTGATACGTCTCCAACGTATCTATAATTTTTGATTGTTCCATGCTATTATATTATCTGTTTTGGATGTTTAATGGGCTTTAATTTACATTTTAGATTATTTTTGGGACTAACCTACTAACCAAAAGCCCAGTGCAAATTGTTGTTTTCTTGCCTATTTCAATGTTTTGCATAAAAGGAATACCAAACGGAATCCAAACGGAATGAAACCTTCGGGAGAGTTATTTTTGGAACAAACATGATCCAGGAGACTTGGAGTGGACGTCAAGAAAGAAGCAAGGAGGCGACGAGGCAGGAGGGCGCGCCCAGGGGGTAGGCGCGCCCCCACCCTCGAGGGGCCCTCGCAGCTCAACCGACGTACTTCTTCCTCCTATATATACCCATATACCCTGAAAACATCCAGGGGCACTACGAAACCCTATTTCCACCGCCGCAACCTTCTGTACCCGTGAGGTCCCATCTTGGGGCCTTTTCCGGCACTCTACCGGAGGGGGAATCGGTCATGGAGGGCTTCTACATCAACACCATAGCCTCTCCAATGATGTGTGAGTAGTTTACACAGACCTTCGGGTCCATAGTTATTAGCTAGATGGCTTCTTCTCTCTCTTTGGATCTCAATACAAAGTTCTCCTCGATTCTCTTGGAGATCTATTCGATGTAATTCTTTTTGTGGTGCGTTTGTCGAGATACGATGAATTGTTGGTTTATGATCAAGATTATCTATGAACAATATTTGATTCTTCTCTGAAATCTTTTATGCATGATTTAAATATCTTTGCAAGTCTCTTCGAATTATCAGTTTGGTTTGGCCTACTAGATTGATCTTTCTTGCAATGGGAGAAGTGCTTAGCTTTGGGTTCAATCTTGCAGTGTCCTTTCCCAATGACAGTCGGGGCAGCAAGGCACATATTGTATTGTTGCCAACGAGGATAAAAAGATGGGGTTTATATCATATTGCTTGAGTTTATCCCTCTACATCATGTCATCTTATGAACTTTGTCACATGTGTGGAGTGGATAATGTTCTACATAATGCGTTACTCTGTTCTTATGAACTTAATACTCTAGATGCATGCTGGATAGCGGTCGATGTGTGGAGTAATATTAGTAGATGCAGAATCATTTAGGTCTACTTGTCGCGGATGTGATGCCTATATACATGATCATGCCTAGATATTCTCATAATTATTGTCTTTTCTACCAATTGTTCGATAGTAATTTGTTCACCCACAGTAGAATTTGCTATCTTGAGAGAGGCCACTAGTGAAAACTATGGCCCCCGGGTCTATCTTCCATCATATTATTTTCATATCAACTAGCTATTTCTATTACCATTTATTTCGCAATCTTTATTTTCCAATCTATATCATAAAAATACCAAAAATATTTATCTTATTATCTCTATCAGATCTCACTTTCGTAAGTGACTGTGAAGGGATTGACAACCCCTTTATCGCGTTGGTCGCGAGGTTCTTGTTTGTCTGTGTAGGTACTAGGCAACTTGCGTATTACCTCCTACTGGATTGCTACCTTGGTTCTCAAAAAACTGAGGGAAATACTTACGCTATTGTGTTGCATCACCCTTTCATCTTCAAGGGAAAACCTATGCATGCTCAAGAGGTAGCAGGAACTCCCCGATATTTTCCTCACCCTCGCTTCTACCACTTTTTTTCCGTCATGCACGGCCCAAAGAATGTCATGCAGCTGCATCACCGGCCTATCCAGGACGAAAAGCCCATTTGGTCATGTTTTTTTGTCATAGAAGTAGGAGCCCACCACATCTATGATGATACCGGGTTTTGTCACAATTATCATTATAGAAGGGTCATAAGCATGATAGAAAAAAATTCGTTCGGCGCAAAATGTCATAGATGTGTCTTTTTATTGTAGTGGCATAACTTTAAATTGCAACAAATTGATGTGAAAAGTGCATTTCTTAATGGTCCATTGAATGAGTTCGTGTATTTCAAACAAACTTCGGGATTCGAGGATCCCTAGTTCCCCACTCATGTATACAAACTCAAAAAGGCGCTCTATGGCCTTAAGCAAGCCCCACGTGCGTGGTATGAGCATCTTACCGAGTTGTTGCAAGATCGTGTGTTTGAAATTAAGAAAATTGATCCCACTCTTTTTACTAAGAGGGTCAAAGGGGATTTGTTCATATGCCAACTATATGTTGCTGATATTATCTTTGGTTCTGCTAACAAATATTTCAATGATGAGTTTGCCGCACTAATGACCGAGAAGTTTGAGATGTCTATGATGGGAGTGTCAAGTTCTTTCTTGGGTTCAAAGTCAAACAAAGAAGAGAAGGAACTTTCATCAACCAAGCCAAGTATACCCAAGACATGCTCAAGAAATTCAAGCTAGATGATGTCAAGTCGGTCAAGTTTCTAATGCCCACCAAATGAAGCTTGACAGTGATCCCGATGGTGAAGCGATGGATCAAAATGTATATCATGCCACGGTTGGATCCTTGCTTTACCATTGGGCATCTAGACCGAATATCATGTTGAGTGTGGGAATTTGTGCACAGTTTCAAGACGCACCTAAGGAAAGTCACTTTGTGGTGGTCAAGCGAATCTTTCGATATTTGCCTCATACCCCAAACTTTGGCTTATGGTACCCCAAAGGAGCAAGCTTTGATCTCATGGGTTACTCGGATTCGGATTGGGAGGGAGATTGTGTGGATAGGAAGTCAACTTTTAGAGGGTGTCAATTCCTTGGTCGCTCCTTGGTGAGTTGGTCTTCAAAGAATAAGAAATGATATCTCTCTCATCCATCGAGGCCAAGTATGTAGTCGCCTGCAAGTTGTTGTGCACAATTGCTATGGACAAGGCAAAATTTAAAGGATTACGGTGTCACATGTGACAAAGTTCCTCTTCTATGTGACAATGAAAGTGCTATCAAGATCTCTCTCAATCCGATGCAACATAGCAAGACGAAGCATATTGAGATTTGATCACTTCAAGCGTGGAGATATTGATATCACCTACATCAACACTCAATAGACACTAGCTGATATTTTCACCAAGCCTCTAGATGAAACAAGATTCCGCGAGTTAAGGCATGAGCTAAATATCATTGATTTGAGCAATGTGGCTTAAATCTAGACATACCCCACCAGACTCATCATCATATCTTGTTCTAGATGTAGGCATGGATATAGGGGGAGTGTTGTTATCTCAATGAACTCCCCCCCATTATGCATAAATCAGTCACGTATTTCACATTAGCCATTTTTATGGCACTTGTGCTTCAAAGATGAGTTTAGGTCATGGGCCCAAGGTTAAAATCTTCGCGGTGCCATTCCTCTTGACTCAAACATAGGTGGCCTCGGCCACCGCCCTCTCTTTGAGAGTTGTGTGGTTTCTCTCTTGTTTTGTTTGGTGTTTTGCCTCTAGTCTCTTCGTGGGTGCAACTTTGGTTTTTGGTGGTGTTTTGCTCTTTAAGGTGCTCCCTCGGCTTGTTTTGGTGTTTATTTTGTTGGAGCTAAGCCTTTTTGTCGGTTGCTTCATCAAGTTTCTTGCTGGGCGGTACTACCGCTGAGGATGGGTGGCACTACCGCTTAATGGCATCAAGTGGTACTACCGCCCGCCCGAGCGGTACTACCACTGCTCGGCGGGACTTGGGGGGCTATGTCAGGTAGGGGGGTTTCTTTCGTCCCCCATACCCATTTGACCGCCCCGCCCGTTCCTCTTTTGCTCCAGTGACGAACTCGCCGTGGGAGGTCGCCGCCGGGCCGCCTTCTCCGAGCCATACTTCGCATTTCCAACCGGTGGAGTCGATCCCCACCCCTTCCTCTTGCCATGGATGCTGGTATTGACCTCGTTCTTCTCTTCGTTGCTTCTAATTTTCAGATCTAGGCTTTTAGGGCAATAGTCTTTGCATTTATCAATTTTTGGCCAAATCGAGGCTTGAGTAGGATGTTGAAGGCCGCTAGACTAGTTGGACTGAAGTTCGGTAGGAGTAGTTTTGATTTTGGCACCCCCGATAGTACCGGATTTGGCCGCGACAGTAGACAAACCGCCGACCTCTGCCTTGGGCGGTACTACCGCTTCCCTGGAGCGGTACTACCATTGGAGGTGGTAGGAAGTACTACCGCTTCCTGGTAGCGGTACTACCGCTGGGATGCCAGCCTCCATCTTTCTCATACCATACTTTGATCTTTGTCGCTTTTTGTGCTGGCTTATGCTCGTTTCCTCTTTTTGCCTTCTTTGTCCGTGTGTTTGGTTCTAGGTGATGGCCCTTCGGAGCACCCTGTCTGTCGTGTCAACCCCAGGTGTCTGGGAGGATCAATGTGCTATCGCACTTCTGAGACAACGGCTGCTTCTTCAAGTGCTCCTTCAACTCAGCCCAAGCTGCCCACCAAGAGCATTGCCAAGAAGCCCAAGACGAAGCCCAAGTCTGCGACAGAGATGACTGCTAAGGAATTCTATGCCGCTCATCACCGCAACCCCTATAATCAAGATCAAGATCCAACTCTTGTGAATCATCCTTTCTGGAACCGGTTTCAGTGGTCTGTCTACTTTGATATGCTCAAAGCAAAGGAGAATCTCTATGTTGATGTTCGCTCCATCGACATTTCATCTCTGGAGAAGGATCGTGCTTACTTTGGAGAGGCACTGGATATGTGTGCTCAGTTGAACATTCTCAAGCTCATGGAGTTCAACAAGGATTTTGATGCGGACATGGTGGCTCAGTTTTATGCCACGGTCCACCTTGGCACTGATGAGTAATGAACTTTGACTTGGGTGACAAATGGCAGACTTCTCTCAGTCAAATGGAAGGCATTCATGGAACTGTTGGGTGTTGAAGACCAAGGACTTGACAACCCGGTTGGCTTTCGTCCTCACAAGAATGTCACTTCTACTCACAAGCAGCCTCTCTGGCCTTACAACATTGTGAAGATTCACCCCATGAGAGAGAAGAGGACCTAATAGATGTTTCCTTTTTTGTACATCCTTCATTGCATCTTCAAAGAAACTTTGTTTCCTTGCATTGGGATCTTGGATATGGTCCATTCGTACCTTGTGGATATGTTATTGTTTTGCCAGCATGAGAAGGACAACAACACAGGAGAATCCTTGGATATTTCTCATGTCATGTGGTCAGAGCTCCTCTATACCATCACTGAGCGCAAGTGCCCCATCTATGCCCCCTACCTTATGTTGCTCATTGAGAAGGCATGGGCACACACTTATCCTGGTGTCTTGCTAGAGACCGATGACATGTTCTCTCATGAGATCAAGCGTCTAAGACAGAAGGAGCACTAGGGCGCTCCTATTCCGGAGTCTGGGATTTCGTCAGGTGCTGACGAGGTTGGGGCTAAGGCTGAGGATGATGAGGACTATGATCCCTCTAGTATGGATCCCTCTTGGGCAAAGAATCTCAAGCGCAGGATGAAGAAGCTATTTCGCATGGAGTCTCATGGGCCATGTCGTGGTTCTGAGTCTGACAGTAGAAAGGGGGGTACGTAGGAGGAGGCAAGATCCTAGCTACATGAGGTTGTGCACGCAAGATTTACAAGTTCAGGCCCTCCCAAAGGAAGTAAAAGCCCTACGTCTCGGTGCCCTGAGGCGGTCGACTGGATTATGCATGAAATTATAGGGGGTGTGAAGCCTTGTCTCAGTGGAGGGGGTGGCTTATATAGAGTGCGCCAGGACCCCAGCCAGCCCACATTACAAGGAGTTCAATGTACATTAAGGTGGGACGTTACTGGTAACGCCAGCAATAAAGACATATAAATGATCATTAACGCTATGGAGTGAACGCCTGACCATTGCAATCCTGTGTGACTTTAGATCTTCTATACTCCAAGTGGTTTCTTGTACGGTCGAATGATCATATACTGATCGAATGGAATTGGGTTATCCGAGTGGAGTTGTTGGTTGAGTGGGTTGCACTCTGAGGTGATTCCAGTCGGTGGATGCTGTTGTGCTTTCAATGCTGTTGATCTTAGGGACGTGTCCTTGGGAAGGGCGTCTAGGTCAGGCCTATTACCCTACCCTAGGTACATGTCATCGTCATTAGCCCCCGAATGGATCGAGGTGTGAGGGGAGAAGAGGTTGAAGATGGTTCCGACCCAATTCTCATGCTTCGGGGGCATCTTACCTAGTTTGGTGAACCACGCTGGAACTTCAACTTTATTTTCAATCGCCTTGATCCATTCAGAATTTGTCGAGTGAACTTATCCTGGTATGCTTCGAGTGTCGGAGGGGTATGAAATGTTGGGCGTGACTGGTTGCGCTGCTATTCCCGGATCTAATGGGATTCGAAACATGGGGAAGCGCGCAGGACGGGGAGTGCCGCAGTAAACGGGGTGGATTAGGTAGGGGCGCCTCGATCTTCGTGCCACCTTTTTCGCCACATACCGAGCGCGCGGCTGTTGCGGGATTTGACAGGATCTCTCGGGCCCGCAAGTCAGCCACTCGGAAGCGAGAAAATAAAAGGCTCCGTGGCTGGTGCGTCTGCACAGCGCATCTCATTCTCCTTCTCCTTCCTCTGTTTCTCCACCTCGTCCTCCGCCGCTCTCGACACCACAGCACCCCCCATGAGTAGCCCGTGGCGATGGGGAAGGACAAGACGACGGCTCTGGAGCATGCTAAGAAGGCGACGACGATGGCGACGGGGAAGCCGAAGGGCAAGAAGACGAGTCGGGGGGATCTTCTTCGAGGTCCGGCCTGGCGCCCGGCTGGATCCAGGGTGACTGGATTTGGTCCACGATTCAGCAGGAGGATGTGGAGGATCTGGCTGAAGGGGGCTTGATTGCCCACGGGTCTTGGAGGCTGTCTGGCAACGAGACCGAGCCGCAGCCGCAGGAGGGTGAGTGCATCCTCCTTGCGACTCACATTAACCGTGGTTTCTATCCGCCCCCTCATCCTTTCTTCGAGGGTTTTCTAAACTTTTTTGGAGCCAACTTCACCACTTTACCCCCAACACCATCACGTACCTCGCTGCATTCGTTTCCATGTGTGAAAATTTTCTGGGCTGTTGACCGCACTAGGGTCTCTTCAAACACATCTTTACCTGTCGCTCTCAGTCTGTGAAAAAGGCTAATCCGAGTGATGAGAGGACGCATGTGATCCAGATGTGTGGGGGTCTAGGTATTCAGATGAGAGGCAAAAGTACTTTTCCAGCTGTGATTCTTCTCGAGTCAGTCAGAGGGTGGCAGTCGACATGGTTTTACTGCAAGGACCAACCGACTCCTGGCCAGTCGACTGGTCTTCCTCCCTTCTCCATGGAGCGAGTCCAGCAGCCCAATTCTTTGAAAGTAACTCCGATGGAGAAAGCAGAGGTGAACATGTTGATGGAACGAGTAGTCCAATTAGTCTGCAAAGGCGTGACTGGTATGGACTTGCTGGAGGTGTTTCTCAGTCGATGCGTCCAGCCACTCCAGGCCCGCGATCATCCTATGTGGATGTACTCGGGTATTCAAGACACCACTCGGATCCACCCAGATGAGGTCATCGAAGAAACGGTGGAGCAGTGGTTGCAGGGCATCATTGGAAACAAAGATAAACCCAGGGGGTTGATACGTCTCCAATGTATCTATAATTTTTGATTGCTCCATGCTATATTATCTACTGTTTTGGACTATATTGGGCTTTATTTTCCACTTTTATATTATTTTTGGGACTAACCTATTAACCGGAGGCCCAGCCCAGAATTGCTGTTTTTTTGCCTATTTTAGTGTTTCGGATAAACGGAATATCAAACAGAGTCCAAACGGAATAAAATCTTCGGGAACGTGATTTTCTCACCGAACGTGATCCAGGAGACTTGGGCCCTGCTCCAAGGAACAAAAGAGGCGGTCACGAGGGTGGGGGGTGTGCCCCCTGCCTCGTGGGCCCCTCTTTGCTCCTCCGGCGTACTTCTTCCTCCTATATATACACACGTACCCCCAAACGATCAGAACAGGAGCCAAAAACCTAATTCCACCGCCGCAACTTTTTGTATCCACCAGATCCCATCTTGGGGCCTGTTCCGGAGCTCCGCCGGAAGAGGGCCGTCATCATGGAGGGCTTCTACATCATCCTAGCCCCTCCGATGAAGTGTGAGTAGTTTACCTCAGACCTTCGGGTCCATAGTTAGTAGCTAGATGGCTTCTTCTCTCTCTTTGAATCTCAATACAAAGTTCTCCCCCTCTCTTGTGGAGATCTATTCGATGTAATCTTCTTTTTGCGGTGTGTTTGTTGAGACCGATGAATTGTGGGTTTATGATCAAGTCTATCTATGAATAATATTTGAATCTTCTCTGAATTCTTTTATGTATGATTGGTTATCTTTGCAAGTCTCTTCGAATTATCCGTTTGGTTTGGCCAACTAGATTGGTAGTTCTTGCCATGGGAGAAGTGCTTAGCTTTGGGTTCGATCTTGCGGTGTCCTTACCCAGTGACAGAAGGGGTAGCAAGGCAGGTATTGTATCATTGTCATCGAGGATAACAAGATGGGGTTTATTTCATATTGCATGAATTTATCTCTCTACATCATTTCATCTTGCTTAAGGCATTACTCTGTTTTTAACTTAATACTCTAGATGCATGCTGGATAGTGGTCGATGAGTGGAGTAATAGTAGTAGATGCAGAATCATTTCGATCTACTTGTCACGGACGTGATGCCTATATACATGATCATGCCTAGATATTCTCATAACTATGCTCAATTCTGTCAATTCCTCAACAGTAATTTGTTCACCCACCGTAGAATACTTATGCTCTTGAGAGAAGCCACTAGTGAAACCTATGGCCCCCGGGTCTATTCTCATCATATCAATCTCCATCACTTTAATCTTGTTTTGCTTTTTACTTTGCTTTTACTTTTTACTTTGCATCTTTATACCAAAAATACCAAAAATATTATATCTATCAGATCTCACTCTCGTAAGTGACCGTGAAGGGCTTGACAACCCCTAGTCGTGTTGGTTGCGAGTAGCTATCGCTTTGTGCAGGTACGAGGGACTTGAGCGTGGGCTCCTACTGGATTGATACCTTGGTTCTCAAAAACTAAGGGAAATACTTACGATACTCTGCTGCATCATCCCTTCCTCTTCGGGGAAAACCAACGCAAGCTCAAGACGTAGCAAGAAGGATTTCTGGCGCCGTTGCCGGGGAGTCTACGCAAAAAGTCAACATGCCAAGTACCCATCGCAATCCCTATCTCTCGCATTACATTATTTGCCATCTGCCTCTCGTTTTCCTCTCCCCCCAATTCACCCTTACCGTTTTATTCGCCCTCTCTCTCTATCCTCCCTCTCTATTTGCCTCTTTTTGCCTGTTGCTTTTTGTTTGCTCATGTGTTAGATTGCTTGTTTGTCGCGATGGCTCAAGATACTACTAAATTGTGTGACTTCACCAATACCAATAATAATGATTTCCTTAGCACTCTGATTGCTCGTCTTACCAATGCTGAATCTTGTGAAATTAATACTGCTTTGTTGAACCTTGTTATGAAAGATCAATTCGCCGGCCTTCCTAGTGAAGATGCCGCTACTCATCTGAATAGCTTCGTTGATTTATGTGATATGCAAAAGAAAAAAGATGTCAATAATGATGTCGTTAAATTGAAGCTATTTCCTTTTTCACTTAGAGATCGTGCTAAAGCTTGGTTTTCGTCTTTGCCTAAGAATAGTATTGATTCATGGAACAAGTGCAAAGATGATTTTATCTCTAAGTATTTTCCTCCCGCTAAGATCATCTCTCTTAGAAACGATATTATGAACTTTAAACAACTTGATCATGAACATGTTGCACAAGCTTGGGAGAGAATGAAATTAATGATACGTAATTGCCCTACTCATGGTTTGAATTTGTGGATGATTATACAAAAAATTTATGCCGGATTGAATTTTGCTTCTAGAAATCTTTTAGATTCGGCCGCGGGAGGCACTTTTATGGAAATCACTTTAGGAGATGCTACTAAACTCCTAGATAATATTATGGTTAATTATTCTCAATGGCATACTGAAAGATCTTCTAATAAAAAAGTGCATCTGATAGAAGAAATTAATGTGTTGAGTGGAAAGATGGATGAACTTATGAAATTATTTGCTACTAAGAGTCTTTCTTCTGGTCCTAATGATATGCCTTTGTCTACTTTGATTGAGAATAACAAAGAATCTATGGATGTGAATTTTGTTGGTAGGAATAATTTTGGTAACAACCCTTATAGAGGGAATTTTAATCCTAGGCCATATCCTAGTAATACTTCTAATAATTATGGGAATTCCTACAATAACTCTTATGGAAATTATAATAAGATGCCCTCTGATTCTGAATCTAATATTAATGAATTTATTTCTTCGCAAAAGAATTTTAATGCTATGATTGAAGAAAAATTGCTTAAGATTGATGATTTGTGTCACAGCCCTAGCCTTAGCCTTTGCTTGACCTTGCATGATCATCATGTCATGATGTTTAACTTTTATGAAACTCTGAAATGGGGATGGTCAAGCCCTAGCACAAATGCAATTCAAATAGTTTCAAAATAAAAAAATTTCAATGAACTCAAGATGCCTTTTAAAAATGTTCATCATCTCTGGTCTAAGGTGGAAGCATCTACCCAAGATGATTTGCGTTTTTGCTGGACACATTTGGGCTTTGAATTAAATCACTAGGTATTTGAATTTGGGCATTTAATCAATATAAATATTTTAAATGCTCGAATAATCCTGGAAACAATTTTGGGCAGTCGTAAATATTTCAAATAGAGCCCAAAATATATCCTAGGATTTATGGAAATGAGTTAGTATTATTACTAACTCCTAACATATCAAATAAATAGAAAACAAAAAAACTAATAGAAGGAGAGAGAGAGTTTCCTTACCTGGCGCCACCTGGCGGCCCAGCTGGCCCAGCCAGCCCACCAGGGGCACAGGCGTCTTCTTCCCCGCGCCAGCGCACGAAGCAGCTCACTGGAGCGCGCCGACGCCGCCTTGGCCACCTCCTGCTTCCTCCCCCGGCCTTCTAGCGACGCCACGGAGGCGCCCCGTGGCCCCTCGCTCTTCTCCCTCACTCTTTGCTCTCCCCCTCGCCATCTGCTCCCTCTCCCGAGCACACCCGAGCAGAGCTCGTCGTCGCCGACGCAATTTACCACGGCCACCGTCCATCCCGTGCCTCCCCGATGGGTCCAGAGGAACCGCCTCGACCCCCGCGTCCTCTACACCAATCCAGGCGCCGCCAGGAGCTCCGTGATGACGACCCCGAGCTCTTCTTCCTCCTCGGACCCGTGGGTCACCGCCGGTCGATTCGCGCCACCGAGGACGTCCCCAAGCCCGCTGAGCCGTTCTTCGACCTCCTTGTGAGCTCCTGTTGTTTCCGCCTCGCTCTCCCCCTCCGTTCCTGTTCCCTAGCCCCGTCTTCCGATCGAGCCCAAAGCTCCCCGCCACCGGCCATGTCTCCATCGTAGCTACGGCCGCGCAACCTGGCGTTCGAGCTCACCGTTGCACTCACCGCACTTCCGTGAGTCGAACACGACTAACCACGGCTCCTCCCTTGCTCGGCATCGCCCAAACCATTGCCGGCCAAACTCCGGCCGCCGCCCAACTCGCCGCCGCCGCCGCTACAGGACACCCCAGCTCCAGTCGCTGCCACCACTGGATGCGCGCGTGTGCCAGCAACCCATAGCCGCAAACCTCGCCCGAAACCATCGCGTAGCAATCCCGAGCGGACGCCGGCGGCTTGAGGTCGCCGCCGGCCAAACTCCGGCGTGCTGAAGTGTCTGCGTAATTAGTGCTAATCACCGCCAGCTAAACCACTTTTAGACGCTGACAACGGGCCCCGCAGCGGGTCAAAGCCCAAGTCAACGCGGGATTAGTGTCTGACTCACTGGCCAATGGACCCCACGGGTCAGTTTTGACCCTGTTGACCTTGCTGACGTCGTGCTGTCGTCATGCTGACGCAGTAAGTGATTTTCTGGATTTTAAAATAATCCAGGACTTCCAGAAAATGACTTAAACTTCAAAAAATCATAGAAATTAAACCTTAACTCCAAATGAAATAATTTATATATGAAAAATTATTAGAAAAATTCAAGGAATCTGTTTATGGCATTTTCATGCATGTTAGAACAACTTATGGCTGCTGTTTAGGCCAATTCACATAAATAGAATTTAAACTCTCACGTATGGAGTTTGATTGAACCTAGGGTTCAAACCAACTCCATTTAACATGTTGCTAGTTGCATTAGCTCAAACCACAACATATTGACATGTCATGATCATGCATCATATTGTGCATTGCATTGATTGTGTTTCTTTCTCTGTTGCCGGTATTTGTCCCCTCTCGATAGATGTTGTACCGACGCTGTGATTGTTGACACTGATGAAGACCCAATAATATCTTTAGAAGTGCCAGGAAAGCAAAAACCCCTTGTTCATTACGATACAATCCCACTCTCTCGCTCCTGCTCTCTTTTACTGCATTAGGACAACAACGATTCAACTGTTACATGTTGCGGTAGTTGAACCCCTTTCCTCTGCATGACCTGTCATTGCCACAGTAAATAGATGAAACCCACTAGCATGAGTAGGAGTTGTTTGAGCCCTGATGTGCCTACTCATTCATGCTTGTTTGTCATGCCTGCTATTGCATAGAGTCGTGTCAGGTCTGGTTCATCGGGGATGAATCGGAGGTGTGTAAACATGTCCTACGGTGTGTGAGCTAAGTGTGTGAACACGATTTGGTAAAGGTAGCGGTGAGAGGCCATGTAGGAGTACATGGTGGGTTGTTCTCACTGAAACCGTCCTCAGGAACTGAGTTCTGTGTTTGTGATCCCATGAAACAGCTACTACCACACATTGGGCCCTGAAATATGACCCCGCTCGACTTATTGACCTCTCGTCCTCTGTCCAGGAGTTGCAACTAGTTTCTGTGTTGTAGGTTATGTGTTGCGGCCGTGCGTAGCGTTGACCTAGGGGTGGGGCTATGATGCGTAGATACACTGTGGACGGGTATGCGGGCGCCGTTTGGCTGTCTCGGGACCTTGTACACATCGTTTGGGGCGTTGAGGACACCGGGCGGATTTCCTTGCGGATGAACCGAATAGGCGATAAACTGGACTGAGAACTTTTGTGGTTAGTCAGGTCGTGGTCTACACCCGAGCTTTCGCTTGAAGTCTGCCGAGCACCATGTCGTGTGCAGACCGCTAAGTGGTGGAAACATGTGTGACGAAGTACACCCCTGCAGGGTATAAATGATCTATTCGAATAGCTGTGTCCGCGGTGAAGGACTTCTGGGTTGCCTATAATAGTTCATAGACAAGTGAAAGTGGATACTCTAAAACTCGCAAGATAAGTGTGAGTGCTATGGATGGCCTTCTCGTAGGGAGACGGGAGCGGATCCATAGTGGTGTATTGAATGGTGAATATGTGGACTCGTGTGCGCCACCTCAAAAGAGTTGCTTGCAGTCATAGTTCAGGTTAGCTACTATGTCAAAGCTGGCTTGCTGCAGTTAAACTCCACCACCCCTCCTTGTTGATACCGATGCATATGTAGCTAGTTTTGATGTAAGTCTTGCTAAGTACCTTTGTACTCATGTTTGCTTAATTTATGTTTTGCAGAGAGATTTCAGTCTCGCTAGTAGCTCCGCGTGGACTTCGACGTTTAGCCTGATACCTCAGCTTCGATCTTGTGCCCTCGGCAGGATCTGGTAGATAGTCAGGCTTCTCAGCCTTTTTCATTTATAGATGTCTGTACTCAGACATGTTAATCTTCCGCATGTGCTTTGGTTTGTATGCTCTGAATGTTGGGTCATGAGACCCATGTTTGTATTTCTCGCTCCTCGGAGCCTAATGAATAATACTTGAGTTGTAGAGTTATGTTGTGATGTCATGTTGTATTTACACATATCGAGCATATTGTGTCTATGATTGAAATGCTTGGTATGTGTGGGATCCGACAATCTAGTTGTTTATCCTTGGCAGCCTCTCTTATGGGGAAATGTAGTCTAGTGCTTCCATGAGCCATAGTAGTCCGCTACAGCCCGGTTCACCGGAGTCCTGTTAGCCCAGCACTACTGCTCAGGACACTTGACTAGCCGGCATGTGTTTCACTTCGTTCCTGTGTCTGTCCCTTCGGGGAAATGTCACGCGGTGACATCCGGAGTCCTGCCTAGCCTGCTACAGCCCGGGTTCCCGGAGTCCTGTTAGCCCAGTGCTACAGCCCGGATTCACACGCTGCTGACCGACATGCCCGATGTGATTCATGTATGCCTGCCCCCATAGGTTAGTGCCGCTTTGGGTTCACGACTAGCCATGTCGGCCCGGGTTCCCTGTCATATGGATGCTAGCGACACTATCATATATGTGAGCGAAAAGGCGCAAACGGTCCCGGGCCATGGTAAGGCGACACCCATGGGAATACCGTGCGTGAGGCCGCAAAGTGATATGACGTATTACCGGCTAGATCGATGTGACTTGGAATCGGGGTCCTGACAGCGTTGGTATCAGAGCTTGACTGCCTGTAGGATTACCAAGCCAAACTGGTCGAAGTTGAGTCTAGAAATGCTTTAGTTATGTAAGGGAATTGATTGTGGAAGGGAACGTAAGGCTCTGTTTACTCCTTTACCCTGTGCCTTATGATCTGAGTCAACCTCTTCTTTTCTATGGGGATTAAGAACTAGGCCTTCTCATCTATCTATTAGGATGACGTGTTACTAATCCATAGACTTATAGAATTGATAGTTTCAAGCCTCAGTTCAGTTCCTACTACTTCCATATGTTCATAGCTGGCCTCAGAACCTTGATATTGTGTTGTTGAGTGGTTATGCCACCATTTTGAAGGATGTCTCAAATCTTTTGAGCATTTACAGCCGTTATGCTGTCCGAGTCATCCCAGGTTTCTAGATAATCTGATGCATTTGCAATCCGTTCTTTCCGTTCCCGATGTCCTTTATGGTCAGAATAAGCACACTAACCGGTGCGTTGAGGGAATTTATTGTCTCGACATATATGCCAGAGCTATTATTATGACCGTAGGTGTTCTAGGGAGTCACCTAGTAATCTAGCAATGCTTTGTATCCCAGTGTGATGATTCTGGCCATCATTCTTGAAGCATCCCGTGATGCCATTTAGTAGTAGATATTCTATTCCTGGGTTTTTGAACCCGAGATTCACCCTACTTCATGTCGTTAGTATTTGCTAGTTCCCTTAAGATATTAGTAACCTTTGCGATAGTCCTCGAGGTCCGTGGTATTTCCTTCTTCCAAATACCATGAACCATTAAGGAAGAAGTTCTTTGAACCAAAAGATCACTATTAGAGTACTCCTGAGGAGTTCTCCATTCATAATTGTGATTCTGCCAGTTCTACCTTTCTGCATGGGTTATCTGGAAGAAAAATGTTGAACTCGTTCGACATACTAACCCATGAATCCACAACTCAAAATGTTATATGCTCCTTGAGTTGTCCATTCTCAGCTGTATTCTGACCATCATCTATAAATTGATAGTCAGGAATAGTTGTGCATTCGTGTTCATCGATGCCTATTATTCTTGTGGTCCGTCAAGCCATTCTATTTCAGAATGACTAGGAGAAACAAACTCCAGTAGCTCATCCATATCCAGGATTGGGTCAAAGTAGTTGTGTTCTGCAGATCAAATGCCATCCAGCTTTTGCTCTGTTCTACCCTGGAGTATTACCCCTTTTATGTCAGGACTGTCATGAGAATTGCACCACCTCTCATGAATTCTTGACGCAGTAATACTTCTTGCCATCATTGTTCATTCCTCAGTTCCATGTTATTATAACTGGAACGCGGACAAGTGAACCATGATGTGTGAAAGCAATATTCCTAGCAACTCCGTTGCTTGGTAGTTAATGGACAATACTCTCATTCTTAGCGTGCTGGTAATTAAATCACCATCCTAAGATTGATCATGCTACCCAGTCCATATTTCCGGGTGCACTCATCGACCAATGAGTTAGGACTGTGATAATCCCTCGCTCCTTGATCATATCGTCTTGCCCTGAAAAGAAAGATTGTTCTCGAGCTTAATAACATATCGGGGGTTTGTGATTTTCCGAATATCTTCGCAGAGGTATCACCCGGCTGTCACCTGATCGCTATGTTGAGTTCGTGATCAAGTTGGTTTCTTGTAGCCACCCTCTTCTCCAGGAATCTGTTTTGGATACCCCTGAGCTAGTTGGTTAAGCTTAACCACAACTTGGAGAGTTGGAAGATAAAAGCTTGTCCTACCACGCTCATCCCTAAGTGATATCTTGTATCTGTGTTGAAGAAAGATAATATCTTCATCGATGGATCCACGTGATCAATTGTCGGCGCTATTGCCTTATCAATCCCTTGATTTGAGTGTGGGCTATCGTCAAATCAAATCAGAACCAACGATGTTCGTAATGTTGTCTTACTCTTGGTTGATCCCTCGAGCATACACCATTACATCTTTTGGTCTGACCAAAGCTATCACCGTGTTCACATGATGGTGGAAGTCCAGTGATATAGAGATTCTGATGAGTTGTTGTTGAGCCCATCAGCAGCATTTTGTCTCCCCCATGATTCACGTTGAACATTACACTAGTGTTGGAAACTTTATAAGCATTGCCCTCATGTCCCGATCATGAAGCATATGTCCGGTTGAAAGATGTGACTTCCTCTAATTCATGTGCATCTGATGTAAGTTGCCGCCGTGAATTCGAGAAAGTTTGTTTTTGCTTCCTCTGGAATCATCCCAAGTCAGTCATGCATGTGCGAAGTATTCTATGGTCTGATAGACTGATCATCTACATTCTATATGTATCCCTAGCACACCAAGCACTAATTGATTTGTTCAACGAGAAGAAGTTTCTTCTTAAGAGTTAGACCTACGCAAGGACTTCGATATCCTCATTGATGGTTCCCCCTGAACTCGGTAGTGTTTCATTTTAAGACTACCAGGTGACCATGCTTGTCTAGGACAGCGTGCTCACATGCTTGTAGCAGAACCGGCTCATGTTTTGGAGCTTACTACCGTAGTTCATTCCCCCGAGAATCTCGCAACGTCGTCTCGTCGATTTGTGTTGCAAACCTTCATTTTCCTTCTAGACTCGATGAGTCTGGAATATCCTGACACCAACCATATTTGAATCTCAGCAGATATGATGGTTGGAGCATTTTCCAAGAACTATAATATTGGTCTCTCGATAACCGGTAAAGTGGATGTCGTGGCCAACACATCCAGCCGGAAGAAAGTTGGCCACCTTCCCATGAGGATTTTGTAGGATTTACCTCCGTAGTTAATCCTTACGGATTCTTGTGCTCCCGAAGTCCGATCTTTTACTTGATGTTCTATATATCAAACCATATCTATGAATGGGATACACTAGCACATCAAGGAGAACATTAGAAGCGGAGTGCTATATGTCTCTCGGTCGATCATCCAGATTTTGTTCCCTTGGCCCCGCTAAGGTGAAATCTGAGAAAGTGTTATCTTCCTTTGCATCTGCATCACCCATCACCATTCATCATGGTGGTATGTTGTGTTGCCAGGATCCTTGACACGGATATTGGTAAAACCTTGATGAATATGGAGATACTCAAGTTCTTGAGGGCAGGCGCAAGCACCAGGTTTTACTGTTGACATTAACTGGGATTTGCTTCCAGTTTCCTCGGTTATGCTATAACCTTTTCAAACAGTGAACTCACTCTCGACTGTTGAGTTCTTCCCCAGTTACCAGAATCATTCCCAACATTTGCATTTTGTTCCCAGCTTGCACCTCAGTAGTGGACTTGTCATAGGTCCCATCCATTTCCGGTGATAAGCAAAAAATCATCCATTGTGTTGTCTTCAACAAGGTAGTCCACATCATCCATTCTAGTCTGAGTATGTCATTCTTTTGAACTCCTTAAAATGATCGATTGTGATTGCCTTAGGCTGGTATAAAGAGTTTCAATGATCTCCGAATCAAAAGTAATTCTTTTTTCCACTTAAGGGAATAATTCTACGAGTCACCTTCCCCGAGGTATCACGTTACGAAATCATGGCAAATATCTCCTTGCTACTTTGAAATTCATGCTCCATCTTATTCGAGTATGGAATGGTTGCCTACCTGGTGAACCTTCGCCAACCGTTTCACTCCATCCCTTTAGGTGTATGCTTCGTGTCTCAGCTCGAGAGATGTTACTATGTCTCATTCCATGAGTTGATCTTGTGATCATTAAGATGATCCTAAGTTGCTCGAATCTCAGGATGGTCGATTCTTCTTAAATTCTCCCTTTCTACTCGTTGTCATGTTGGATGTAGTTCTCAAAGCAAGACGTCTAGATCAAGGTGATGCAATGAATCAACATCCTCGAGAAAGACATCTGGATCGTGAAGATTGTGTTAGCTTCTGTCCCTCTGTCTTCTTACCTCACGGCTTGAATCTCGGGACGAGATTCTTGTTTAGTAGGGGTGAGTTGTCACGGCCCTAGCCTTAGCCTTTGCTTGACCTTGCATGATCATCATGTCATCATGTTTAAGTTTTATGAAACTCTGAAATGGGGATGGTCAAGCCCTAGCACAAATGCAATTCAAATAGTTTCAAATAAAAATATTTTCAATGAACTCAAGATGCCTTTTAAAAATGTTCATCATCTCTGGTTTAAGGTGGAAGCATCTACCCAAGATGATTTGCATTTTTGCTGGACACATTTGGGCTTTGAATTAAATCACTAGGTATTTGAATTTGGGCATTTAATCAATATAAATATTTTAAATGCTCGAATAATCCTGGAAACAATTTTGGGCAGTCGTAAATATTTCAAATAGAGCGCAAATTATATCCCAGGATTTATGGAAATGAGTTAGTATTATTACTAACTCCTAACATATCAAATAAATAGAAAACGGAAAAAGTAATAGAAGGAGAGAGAGAGTTTCCTTACCTGGCGCCACCTGGCGGCACAGCTGGCCCAGCCAGCCCACCAGGGGCACGGGCATCTTCTTCCCCGCGCCAGCGCACGAAGCATCTTGCTCCGAGCGTGCCGACGCCGCCTTGGCCACCTCCTGCTTCCTTCCCGGGCCTTCTAGCGACGCCACGGAGACGCCCCGTGGCCCCTCGCTCCTCTCCCTCACTCTCTACTCTCCCCCTCGCCCTCTGCTCCCTCTCCCGAGCACACCCAAGCGGAGCTCATCGTCGCCGACGCAATTTACCACGGCCACCGTCCATCCCGTGCCTCCCCGATGGGTCCAGAGGAACCGCCTCGACCCCCGCGTCCTCTGCACCAATCCAGGCACCCCCAGGAGCTCCGTGATGACGACCCCGAGCTCTTCTTCCTCCTCGGACCCGTGGGTCACCGCCGGTCGATTCGCGCCACCGAGGACGTCCCCAAGCCCGCTGAGCCGTTCTTCGACCTCCTTGTGAGCTCCTGCTGTTTCCGCCTCGCTCTCCCCCTCCGTTCCTGTTCCCTAGCACCGTCTTCCGATCGAGCCCAAAGCTCCCCGCCGCTGGCCATGTCTCCATCGTAGCTACGGCCGCGCAACCTGGCGTTCGAGCTCACCGTTGCACTCACCGCACTTCCGTGAGTCGAACACGACTAACCACGGCTCCTCCCTTGCTCGGCATCGCCCAAACCATTGCCGGCCAAACTCCGGCCGCCGCCCAACTCGCCGCCGCCGCCGCTACAGGACACCCCAGCTCCAGTCGCTGCCACCACTAGATGCGCGCGTGTGCCAGCAACCCATAGCCGCAAACCTCGCCCGAAACCATCGCCCGTAGCTCAATCCCGAGCGGAGTCCGCCGCGGCTTGAGGTCGCCGCTGGCCAAACTCCGGCGTGCTGACGTGTCTGCGTAATTAGTGCTAATCACCGCCAGCTAAACCACTTTTAGATGCTGACAACGGGCCCCGCAGCGGGTCAAAGCCCAAGTCAACGCGGGATTAGTGTCTGACTCACTGGCCAATGGACCCCACGGGTCAGTTTTGACCCTGTTGACCTTGCTGACATCGTGTTGTCGTCATGCTGACGCAGTAAGTGATTTTCTGGATTTTAAAATAATCCAGGAATTCCAGAAAATGACTTAAACTTCAAAAAATCATAGAAATTAAACCGTAACTCCAAATGAAATAATTTATATATGAAAAATTATCAGAAAAATTCAAGGAATCTGTTTATGGCATTTTCATGCATGTTAGAACAATTTATGGATGCTGCTTAGGCCAATTCACATAAATAGAATTTAAACTCTCACATATGGAGTTTGATTGAACCTAGGGTTCAAACCAACTCCATTTAACATGTTGCTAGTTGCATTAGCTCAAACCGTAGCATATTGACATGTCATGATCATGCATCATATTGTGCATTGCATTGATTGTGTTTCTTTCTCTGTTGCCGGTATTTGTCCCCTCTCGATAGACGTTGTACTGACGCTATGATCGTTGACACTAATGAAGACCCAATGATATCTTCAGAAGTGCTAGGCAAGCAAAAACCCCTTGTTCATTCCAATACAATCCCACTCTCTCGCTCCTGCTCTCTTTTACTGCATTAGGACAACAACGATTCAACTGTTACATGTTGCGGTAGTTGAACCCCTTTCCTCTGCATGACCTGTCATTGCCACAGTAAATAGATGAAACCCACTAGCATGAGTAGGAGTTGTTTGAGCCCTGATGTGCCTACTCATTCATGCTTGTTTGTCATGCCTGCTATTGCATAGAGTCGTGTCAGGACTGGTTCATCGGTGATGAATCGGAGGTGTGTAAACATGTCCTACGATGTGTGAGCTAAGTGTGTGAACACGATTTGGTAAAGGTAGCGGTGAGAGGCCATGTAGGAGTACATGGTGGGTTGTCTCACTGAAACCGTCCTCAGGAACTGAGTTCTGTGTTTGTGACCCATGAAACAGCTACTACCACACATTGGGCCCTGAAATATGACCCCGCTCGACTTATTGACCCCTCTCGTCCTCTGTCCAGGAGTTGCAACTAGTTTCTGGTGTTTGTAGATTATGTGTTGGCGGCCGTGCGTAGCGCTGACCCTAGGGGTGGGCTATGATGCGGTAGATACACTGTGGACGGGTATGCCGGGCGCCCGTTTGGTGTCTCGGGACCCTGTACACATCGTTTGGGGCCGTTGAGGACACCCCGGCCGGATTTCCTTGCGGATGGAACCCGAATAGGCGATAAACCTGGACTAGAGACTTGTGTTGTTAGTCAGGTCGTGGTCTACACCCACGTCAGCTTTCGCTTGAAGTCTGCCGAGCACATGTCGTGTGCAGGCGCTAAGTGGTGGAAACATGTGTGACGAAGTACACCCCTGCAGGGTATAAATGATCTATTCGAATAGCTGTGTCCGCGGTGAAGGACTTCTGGGTTGCCTATAATAGTTCATAGACAAGTGAAAGTGGATACTCTAAAACTCGCAAGATAAGTGTGAGTGCTATGGATGGCCTTCTCGTAGGGAGACGGGAGCGGATCCATAGTGGTGTATTGAATGGTGAATATGTGGACTCGTGTGCGCCACCTCAAAAGAGTTGCTTGCAGTCATAGTTCAGGTTAGCTACTATGTCAAAGCTGGCTTGCTGCAGTTAAACTCCACCACCCCTCCTTGTTGATACCGATGCATATGTAGCTAGTTTTGATGTAAGTCTTGCTAAGTACCTTTGTACTCATGTTTGCTTAATTTATGTTTTGCAGAGAGATTTCAGTCTCGCTAGTAGCTCCGCGTGGACTTCGACGTTTAGCCTGATACCTCAGCTTCGATCTTGTGCCCTCGGCAGGATCTGGTAGATAGTCAGGCTTCTCAGCCTTTTTCATTTATAGATGTCTGTACTCAGACATGTTAATCTTCCGCATGTGCTTTGGTTTGTATGCTCTGAATGTTGGGTCATGAGACCCATGTTTGTATTTCTCGCTCCTCGGAGCCTAATGAATAATACTTGAGTTGTAGAGTTATGTTGTGATGTCATGTTGTATTTACACATATCGAGCATATTGTGTCTATGATTGAAATGCTTGGTATGTGTGGGATCCGACAATCTAGTTGTTTATCCTTGGCAGCCTCTCTTATGGGGAAATGGTAGTCTAGTGCTTCCATGAGCCATAGTAGTCCGCTACAGCCCGGTTCACCGGAGTCCTGTTAGCCCAGCACTACTGCTCAGGACAATTGACTGGCTGGCATGTGTTTCACTTCATTCCTGTGTCTGTCCCTTCGGGGAAATGTCACGTGGTGACATCCGGAGTCCTGCCTAGCCTACTACAGCCCGGGTTCCCGGAGTCCTGTTAGCCCAGTGCTACAGCCCGGATTCACGCGCTGCTGACCAACATGCTCGATGTGATTCATGTATGCCTGTCCCCATAGGTTAGTGCCACTTTGGGTTCACGACTAGCCATGTCGGCCCGGGTTCCCTGTCATATGGATGCTAGCGACACTATCATATACGTGAGCCAAAAGGCGCAAACGGTCCCGGGCCATGGTAAGGCGACACCCATGGGAATACCGTGCGTGAGGCAGCAAAGTGATATGACGTGTTACCGGCTAGATCGATGTGACTTAGAATCGGGGTCCTGACAATTTGGCTAGGAACGTTGATAGAATTGCTCTTGATGTTGATTCTTTGAAATTAGATCTATTCCACCTAAGCATGATATCAATGAGTCTCTAAAAGCCATGATAATTTCAATTGATGAGTGTAAGGAAAGAACCGCTAGGATGCGTGCTTCCAAAGATGCCTTTATTAAAGCGTGTTCCTCCAATTCCTATGAAAATCAAGATGAAGATCTAAAAGTTATTGATGTGTCCCCTATTAAATCTTTATTTTTTAATATTAATCTTGATGAAACTGAATATGATCTTCCTTTACCTAGACGGCGTTCTAAAAATTCGGAGTATTTAGATCTTGATGATGAAATTGATGAAAGTGGGATTGAAATAAATAAAAATCTAGATGTTGCTAAACCCACTATATTGGACTTCAAGGAATTTAATTATGAAAGTTGCTCTTTAATTGATTGTATTTCCTTGTTGCAATCTGTGCTAAATTCTCCACATGCTTATAGTCAAAATAAAGCCTTCACCGAACATATTGTTGATGCCTTGATGCAATCTTATGAAGAAAAACTTGAGTTGAAAGTTTCTATCCCTAGAAAACTCTATGATGAGTGGGAACCAACTATTAAATTAGAATTAAAGATCATGAGTTTTATGCTTTGTGTGATTTGGGTGCTAGTGTCTCTACTATTCCCAAGACTTTGTGTGATTTACTAGATTTCCGTAACTTTGATGATTCTCTCTAAACTTGCATCTTGCAGATTCCACTATTAATAAACCTATGGGAAGGATTAATGATGTACTTATTGTTGCAGATAGGAATTATGTGCACGTAGATTTCATTGTTCTTGATATAGATTGCAATCCTTCTTTCCCTATTGATATGAAGGAAGGGAAGGGAATATTAGATTTCAATTTCCATTAAAAAAGGGCATGGAACGGTTGGTGCGATTATTGATATGAAGGAAGGGAATATTAGATTTCAATTTCCATTAAAAAAGGGCATGGAACACTTTCCAAGAAATAAAATAAAATTACCATATGAAACTATCATGAGAGCCACCTATGGATTGCCTACCAAAGATGGCAATACCTAGATCTATCCTCGCTTTTATGCCTAGCTAGGGGCGTTAAACGATAGCGCTTGTTGGGAGGCAACCCAATTTTATTTTTATTCCTTGATTTTTTCTCCTGATTAGTAATAAATAAATTATTTAGCCTCTGTTTTGGTTGTGTTTTTTGTTTTTAATTAGTTTTTGTGCCAAGTAGAACCGTTGGGAAGACTTGGGGAAAGTCCTGTTGAACTTTCTGTAAAAAAACTGAAACTTTAGCGCTCACGAGAACTGCTGTTATTTTTATTTGAAGAGTGATATCTAGTTAATTCTTTTTGAAGATGATTAATATATAAATTCCTCACATCCAGCAACTTATTTTAGAATTTTTAGGGTCCCATATCTTGCTCTAGCTACAGATTACTACAGACTGTTCTGTTTTTGACAGATTCTGTTTTTCGTGTGTTGTTTGCTTATTTTGATGAATCTATGTCTAGTAAAATAGTTTATAATCCATAGAGAAGTTGGAATACATTAGGTTTAACACCAATATAAATATAGAATGAGTTCATTACAATACCTTTAAGTGGTCTTTTGTTTTCTTTCGCTAACGGAGCTCACGAGTTTTCTATTTTCAGTTTTGTGTTGTGAAGTTTTCTAGTTTTGGGTGAATTCTTTTGATGGATCATGGAACAAGGAGTGGCAAGAGCCTAAGATTGGGGATTCCCATGGCACCCTCAAGATAATCCAAGGATACCAAAAATTCAAAGCTTGGGGATGCCCCGGAAGGCATCCCCTCTTTCGTCCACTTCCATCGGTAATTTACTTGGAGCTATATTTTTATTCACCAACATGATATGTGTTTTGCTTGGAGCGTCTTGTATTATTTGTTTCTTTGTGTCTTAGTATGCCACAATAATCCTTGCTGTACACACTTTTTGAGAGAGCCATACATGAATTAAAATTTTATAGAATACTCTATGTGCTTCACTTATATCTTTTGAGCTAAGTAATTTTGCTCTATGTGCTTCACTTATATATTTTGAGCGTTATAATTTTGCTCTATGTGCTTCACTTAGATCTTTTAGAGCACGGTGGTGGATTTGTTTTAAAGAAACTATTGATCTCTCATGCTTCACTTAAATTATTTTGAGAGTCTCTTAATAGCATGGTAATTTGCTTAATAATAATATGCTTGGTATTCAAGATTTGTGTAACTTTCTTTTGAGTGTGTTGAATACTAAGAAAAGATTGAAGCATGGTAATTGTTTTGAGGTATGGAGGTGATAATATTAAAGTCATGCTAGTTGAGTATTTGTGAATTTAAAGAATACTTGTGTTAAGGTTTGTGATTCCCGTAGCATGCACGTATGGTGAACCATTATGTAACGAAGTCGGAACATGATTTGTTTATTGATTGTCTTCCTTATGAGTGGTGGTCGGGGACGAGTGATGGTCTTTTCCTACCAATCTATCCCCCTAGGAGCATGCACGTAATACTTTGCTTTGATAACTTCTAGATTTTTGCAATAAGTATATGAGTTCTTTATGACTAATGTTGAGTCCATGGATTATACGCACTCTCACCCTTCCACCTTTGCTAGCCTCTCTAATACCGCGCACTTTTCACCGGTATCATACACCTACCATATATCTTCCTCAAAACAGCCACCATACCTACCTATTATGGCATTTCCATAGCCATTCCGAGATATATTGCCATGCAACTTTCCACCATCTAGTTCATCATGACACATTCATCATTGTCATATTGCTTAGCATGATCATGTAGTTGACATAAGTATTTGTGGCAAAGCCACTGTTCATAATTTCTTCATACTTGTCACTCTTGATTCGTTGCATATCCCGGTACACCGTCGGATGCATCCATATAGAGTCATACTTTGTTTTAGAATCGAGTTGTAATCATTGAGTTGTAAATAAATAAAAGTGTGATGATCATCATTCAATAGAGCATTGTCCCAAAAAAGGATAAAGGCCAAAGAAAAAAAAGAAGGCCCAATAAAAAGAAAATAAATAAAAAGGGGCAATGCTACAATCCTTTTTTCCACACTTGTGCTTCAAAGTAGCACCATGATATAGCGAGTCTCATATATTGTGCTTCAAAGTAGCACCATGTTCTTCATATAGAGAGTCTCATATGTTGTCACTTTCATATATTAGTGGGAATTTTACATTATAGAACTTGGCTTGTATATTCCGATAATGGGCTTCCTCAAATTGCCCTAGGTCTTCATGAGCAAGCAAGTTGGATGCACACCCACTATTTTCTTTTGTTGAGCTTTCATACATTTATAGCTCTAGTGCATCCGTCGCATGGAAATCCCTACTCACTCACATTGATATCTATTTATGGGCATCTCCATAGCCCGTTGATACACCTAGTTGATGTGAGACTATCCTCCCCTCCTTTTTGTCTTCTGCACAACCACCCATCTATTCCACCTATAGTGCTATATCCATGGCTCACGCTCATGTATTGCGTGAATATTGAATTTTTTTTGAAAAAGTTAGAGTACGAAACAATTGCTTGGCTTGTCATTGGGGTTGTGCATGATTTAAATACTCTGTGTGGTGAAGATGGAGCATAGCCAGACTATATGATTTTGTAGGAATAACTTTCTTTGGCCATGTTATTTTGAGAAGACATAATTGCTTTGTTAGTATGCTTGAAGTATTATTATTTTTATGTCAATATAAACTTTTGTCTTGAATCTTTCTAATCTGAATATTCATACCACAATTAAGAAGATTTACATTGAAATTATGCCAAGTAGCACTCCGCATCAAAAATTCTCTTTTTATCATTTACCTACTCGAGGACGAGCAGGAATTAAGCTTGGGGATGCTTGATACGTCCACCGCCCCAACTTTCTGTATCCACGAGATCCCATATTGGGGCTTGTTCCAGAGCTCCGTCGGAAAGGGCCGTCATCACGGAGGGCTTCTACATCACCATAGCCTCTCCGATGAAGTGTGAGTAGTTTACCTCAGACCTTCGGGTCCATAGTTAGTAGCTAGATGGCTTCTCTCTTTTTGGATATCAATACAAAGTTCTCCCCCTCTTTTGTGGAGATCTATTCGATGTAATCTTCTTCTTTTTGCGGTGTGTTTGTTGAGATCGATGAATTGTGGGTTTATGATCAAGTCTATCTATGAATAATATTTGAATCTTCTCTGAATTCTTTTATCTTTGATTGGTTATGTTTGCAAGTGTCTTCGAATTATCCGTTTGGTTTGGCCAACTAGATTGGTAGTTCTTGCCATGGGAGAAGTGCTTAGCTTTGGGTTCGATGAATGCCAACTGTGCTAATAATATGCAAAACCCTAAGCTTGGGGATATTATAAATTCTATGAATGCCAACTGTGCTAATAATATGCAAAACCCTAAGCTTGGGGATGCTAGTTTTACTATGTCATCTACTTGTTGCAATGATCATGATTGGGGTGATTCTTCTTTTGATCTTGAAAAATTATTTAAAGCCCAAGATGAATATGAGATTGATTATAATGTTTGCAATAATATTAAAAGTGGGTTTGGAAAGGTCATGACTTTAGTTAATGTCAATCCCACTATTTTGGAAGAGTGTCAACTTTGCATACATGTGGATCCTGTTAAGAATATGTTTTGTGATACCTATGTTGTTGAATTTGCTTATGATCCTACATGTAATGAGAGAGGAAAATATGGTTTTAGAAATTTTCATGTTACTAAATTACCTCTCGTTATGTTGAGATTGCTATTGTTTCTTTCCGCTTCCTTGCATATGCTAGTTTTTTCTTGCTATGATAATTTCTTTTCCTTTAAGATGCCTATGCATAGGAAGTATGTTAGACTTAGATGTCTTTGTCACATGCTTTATGATGCTCCTTTTGTGCTTCAATTCTTGTCTTTCTTGTGAGCATCATTAAAATTACCAATGCCTAGCTATAAGGCTTTAAAGAAAAGCGCTTGTTGGGAGACAACCCAATATTTTTACTTGCTGTTATTTAATAAATAATTTATTTAGCCTCTGTTTTGGTTGTGTTTTTTGTGTTTAATTAGTGTTTGTGCCAAGTAGAACCGTTGGGAAGACTTGGGGAAAGTCTTGTTGAACTTGCTGTAAAAAACAGAAACTTTAGCGCTCACGAGAACTGCTGTCATTTTTATTTGAAGAGCTCTATTTAGTTAATTCTTTTTGCAGATGATTAATAGATAAATTCCTCACGTCCAGAAATTTATTTTAGAATTTTTGGGGTTCCAGAAGTTTCCGCTAGCTACAGATTACTACAGACTGTTTTGTTTTTGACAGATTCTGTTTTTCATGTGTTGTTTGCTTATTTTGATGAATCCATGGCTAGTAAAATAGTTTATAATCCATAGAGAAGTTGGAATACAGTAGGCTTAACACCAATATAAATAAAGAATGAGTTCATTATAGTACCTTGAAGTTTTTTTTGTTTTCTTTCGCTAACGGATCTCACGAGTTTTCTACTTTAAGTTTTGTGTTGCGAAGTTTTCAAGTTTTGGGTGAATTCTTTTGATGGATTATGGAACAAGGAGTGGAAAGAGCCTAAGCTTGGGGATGCCCATGGCACCCCCAAGATAATCCAAGGACACCAAAAAGTCAAAGCTTGGGGATGCCCCGGAAGGCATCCCCTCTTTCGTCCACTTCCATCGGTGATTTACTTGGAGCTATATTTTTATTCACCAACATGATATGTGTTTTTCTTGGAGCGACTTGTATTATTTGTGTCTTTGTGTTTTAGTATGACACAATCATACTTGCTGTACACACCTTTTGAGAGAGCCACACACGAATTAAAATTTGATAGAATACTCTATGTGCTTCACTTATATCTTTTGAGCTATGTAGTTTTGCTCTATGTGCTTCACTTATATCTTTTGAGCGTTATAATTTTGCTCTATGTGCTTCACTTAGATCTTTTAGAGCACGGTGGTGGATTTGTTTTGAAGAAACTATTGATCTCTCATGCTTCACTTAAATTATTTTGAGAGTCTCTTAATAGCATGGTAATTTGCTTAATAATAATATGCTTGGTATTCATGATTTGTGAAACTTTCTTTTGAGTGTGTTGAATACTAAGAAAAGATTGAAGCATGATAATTGTTTTGAGATATGGAGGTGATAATATTAGAGTCATGCTAGTTGAGTAGTTGTGAATTTAAAGAATACTTGTGTTAAAGTTTGTGATTCCCGTAGCATGCACGTATGGTGAACCGTTATGTGATGAAGTCGGAGCATGATTTATTTATTGATTGTCTTCCTTATGAGTGGCGGTCGGGGACGAGCAATGACCTTTTCCTACCAGTCTATCCCCCTAGGAGCATGCGCGTAATACTTTGCTTTGATAACTTCTAGATTTTTGCAATAAGTATATGAGTTCTTTATGACTAATGTTGAGTCCATGGATTATACGCACTCTCACCCTTCCACCTTTGCTAGCCTCTCTAATACCGCACACCTTTCGCCGGTATCATACACCCACCATATACCTTCCTCAAAACAGCCACTATACCTACATATCATGGCATTTCCATAGCCATTCCGAGATATATTGCCATGCAACTTTCCACTGTTCCGTTTATCATGACACATTCATCATTTTCATATTGCATATCCCGGTACACCGCCGGAGGCATTCATATAGAGTCATATTTTGTTCTAAGTATCGAGTTGTAATTGTTGAGTTGTAAGAAAAATAAAAGTGTGATGATCATCATTTTTAGAGCATTGTCCCAAGTGAGGAAAGAATGATGGAGACTATGATTCCCCCATAAGTCGGGATGAGACTCCGGACCAAAAAATAAATAAAAGAGGCCAAAGAGGCCCAAATAAAAAGAGAAAGAAAAGAGGCCATAAAAAGAGAAAAGGCCCAAATAAAAAAATGAGAGAAATAGAGAGAAGGGACAATGTTACTATCCTTTTACCACACTTGTGCTTCAAAGTAGCACCATGATCTTCATAGTAGAGAGTCTCTCATGTTATCACTTTCATATACTAGTGGGAATCTTTCATTATAGAACTTGGCTTGTATATTCCGATGATGGGCTTCCTCAAATTGCCCTAGGCCTTCATGAGCAAGCAAGTTGGATGCACACCCACTTAGTTTCTTTTTGAGCTTTCATATACTTATAGCTCTAGTGCATCCGTAGCATGGCAATCCCTACTCACTCACATTGATATCTATTGATGGGCATCTCCATAGCCCATTGATACGCCTAGTTGATGTGATACTATCTTATCCTTTTTGTCTTCTCCACAACCACCATTCTATTCCACCTATAGTGCTATATCCATGGCTCATGCTCATGTATTGCGTGAAAATTGAAAAAGTTTGAAAAAGTTAGAGTATGAAACAATTGCTTGGCTTGTCATCGGGGTTGTGCATGATTTAAATAGTTTGTGTGGTGAAGATAGAGCATAGCCAGACTATATGATTTTGTAGGGATAACTTTCTTTGGCCATGATATTTTGAGAAGATATAATTGCTTTGTTAGTATGCTTGAAGTATTATTATTTTTATGTCAGTATAAACTTTTGTCTTGAATCTTTCGAATCTGAATATTCATATCACAATTAACAAGATTTGCATTGAAATTATGCCAAGTAGCACTCCGCATCAAAAATTCTCTTTTTATCATTTACCTACTCGAGGACGAGCAGGAATTAAGCTTGGGGATGCCTGATACGTCTCCAACGTATCTATAATTTTTGATTGCTCCATGCTATATTATCTACTGTTTTGGACTATATTGGGCTTTATTTTCCACTTTTATATTATTTTTGGGACTAACCTATTAACCGGAGGCCCAGCCCAGAATTGCTGTTTTTTTTCCTATTTCAGTATTTCGGAGAAACAGAATATCAAACGGAGTCCAAACGGAATAAAACCTTCGGGAACATGATTTTCTCACCGAACGTGATCCAGGAGACTTGGACCCTACTCCAAGGAGTCAAAGAGGCGGTCACGAGGGTGGGGGGCGCCCCCCCCTAGGGCGCGCCCCCTGCCTTGTGGGCCCCTCAGTGCTCCACCGACGTACTCCTTCCTCCTATATATACCTACGTACCCCCAAACGATCAGAACAGGAGCCAAAAACCTAATTCCACCGCCCCAACTTTCTGTATCCACGAGATCCCATATTGGGGCTTGTTCCAGAGCTCCGTCGGAAAGGGCCGTCATCACGGAGGGCTTCTACATCACCATAGCCTCTCCGATGAAGTGTGAGTAGTTTACCTCAGACCTTCGGGTCCATAGTTAGTAGCTAGATGGCTTCTCTCTTTTTGGATATCAATACAAAGTTCTCCCCCTCTTTTGTGGAGATCTATTCGATGTAATCTTCTTCTTTTTGCGGTGTGTTTGTTGAGATCGATGAATTGTGGGTTTATGATCAAGTCTATCTATGAATAATATTTGAATCTTCTCTGAATTCTTTTATCTTTGATTGGTTATGTTTGCAAGTGTCTTCGAATTATCCGTTTGGTTTGGCCAACTAGATTGGTAGTTCTTGCCATGGGAGAAGTGCTTAGCTTTGGGTTCGATCTTGCGGTGTCCTTTCCCAGTGACAGAAGGGGCAGCAAGGCACATATTGCATCGTTGTCATCGAGCATAACAAGATGGGGTTTATTTCATATTGCATGAATTTATCTCTCTACATCATGTCATCTTGCTTAAAGCATTACTCTGTTTTTAACTTAATACTCTAGATGCATGCTGGATAGCGGTCGTTGAGTGGAGTAATAGTAGTAGATGCAGAATCGTTTCGGTCTACTTGTCACGGACGTGATGCCTATATACATGGTCATGCCTAGATATTCTCATAACTATGCTCAATTCTGTCAATTGCTCAACAGTAATTTGTTCACCCACCGTGGAATACTTATGCTCTTGAGAGAAGCCACTTGTGAAACTTATGGCCCCCGGGTCTATTCTCATCATATTAATCTCCATCACTTTAATCTTGCTTTGGTTTTTTTACTTTGCCTTTTACTTTTCACTTTGCATCTCTATATCAAAAATACCAAAAATATTATATCTATCAGATCTCACTCTATTAAGTGACTGTGAAGGGATTGACAACCCCTAATCGCGTTGGTTGCGAGTAGCTATCGTTTTTTGCAGGTACGAGGGACTTGAGCGTGGGCTCCTACTGGATTGATACCTTGGTTCTCAAAAACTGAGGGAAATACTTACGCTACTCTGTTGCATCATCCCCTCCTCTTCGGGGAAATCCAACGCAAGCTCAAGAGGTATCACAGGGCAGAGGGAAATGATCTTTCGGGCAGGTCCGGTTGATATGCTTGAAGTGGATGCACATGTGAAGTGAATCGTCTTTCTTGGGGACCATGACAACATTGGTGATTCACTCAGAGTGGTATATCTCGCGGATGAACTCAGCTACCAGAAGCCGAGCCACCTCCTCACCAATTGCCTTCCTCTTCTCCACGGCAGACCGACGGAGATGCTCTTTAACAAGTTTTGCTTTCGGGTCGACTCGCAAACAGTGCTCAGCCAGTCCCCTGGGTACACCTGGCATGTCAGAAGGCTTCAATGCAAAGATGTCCCAGTTCTCACGGAGGAACTGGATGAGTGTTTCTTCCTATTTGCTGTCGAGTGTTGTTGAGATATGACTCGGAGCAGCATTAGGATCGGTCGGGTGAATATGAACTTGCTTTGTTTCACCAGACGGCTGAAATGCAGATTCTGAAGCAGGCTTCTTGGCACATAGCAAATCTCTCGGATCTGCATTCTTCTGGTATTCTTGCATTTCCACTACTGCTATCTATTCATCGGCAATCTTTGAGCCCTTCTAGAAACACTAGTCCAGTCTCTGCCGATTACCAGTGATCACACCCTTGGGACCAGGCATCTTCAGCTTGAGGTATACGTAACATGGTCGAGCCATGAAGCGGGCATATGCAGGCCTGCCCAGAATAGCATGATAAGCACTGTGAAAATCCACAACTTCAAATGTCAACTTTTCCTTGCGATAATTCTTTGAATCGCCGAAAACCACATCAAGAGTGATCCGCCCGAGTGAATCGGCTTTTTTCTCGGGGATGACACCGTGGAAGCGCATATTGCTTTCACTGAGCTTGGACATCGGGATGCCCATCTCTCGGAGATTCTCAGCATACAAAATGTCCAGGCCACTTCCACCATCCATCAGGACTTTGGTCAACCGAGTGCCTCCAACGACCGGGTCGACCACCAACTCTTGCCGCCTTGGGGTAGCAACGCGTGCCGGGTGGTCAGATTGGTCAAGTGTAATGGGAGTCTTAGACCACTTCAAATATGTAGGCATTGCTGGGGCAACCATGTTTACTTCTCTGTTAATGACTTTCAGTCGACTTTTGCTCTCAACGTCAGCAAAAATCACCAAAGTGGCATTGATGTTGGGGAAACCATCATCCTCCTCTTTGTCTTCATCCTTATCAGATTCCTTCTCTTTCTCACTGGGCTGGCCGTCTCGAAACTGCTGGATAAGGAGTCGACACTGTCGAGTGGTATGCTTGGGATAAATTAGGTTCCCCTCTTCATCCTTCTTGGTGTGTATATGGCACGGCAAATCTAACACATCATTCCCTGCTGAGTCTTTCACCTTTTTGGGGACCCATGGCCCTTTAGGTTTTCCCTTAAATTTTCCCTAGGTCACCACTTGGTTTCACCAGGAGCGGAGAGTTTGGCTTTGCGCTTCTGTTTCCGATTGGAATTACCCCCCTCCAGTGTCTTGGGCGACTGGTTTGTTCTTGCCACTCCGGAGTCGGTCTTATTCCTCACTGTTAGCATACCGAGTGGCTATTTCCATCATTTGGGTTAGGGTCATATCTCCTGTCCGACCGAATTTCAGGTTAAGCTCTCTGTACCGAACGCCCTCCTTGAAAGTACAAACTGCTTGGTGTGGTGACACGTTTTCCACTGTGTGGTGCAAAGTGGTCCATCTCTAGATCTAATCCCTCTAAGTTTCATTCGATTTCTCAACACAATGTTGCAATTCTGTCAGCCCTGCAGGTCGCTTGCAGGTGCCCACAAACGTCCTAACAAACACTCGGGCCAACTCTTCCCAACTGACTATGCTGCCAGGAGCCAACTAATTCAGCTAAGCCCTGGCTGACCCTTCCAACATCAAAGGAAGATGTTTCATGGCTACCTCATCATTACCACCACAAATCTGTACAGCCACTCGGTAATCCTCTAGGCAAGTGTCAGGTTTGGATTCATCGGTAAACTTACTTACCCCAGTCACCAACCTGAAGTTGGGAGGGATTTCCGCGGCCCTGATAGCACTGCTGAAACACTCAAGTACTGATACATGTACTCGGCTGCTCGTTGGTCGATCTCTGTCTTGTCCTTCTCTGTGAGCTCTGTTCTAGTCGACCAGACCTTGTACCAAAATCGACCTTGCATCAAATCCGGGTTCTCTGGGGTCGACTGGATGTCTTCGCTCGTCACCATATGGATACCTGTCATCGGGTCGCCGGGGTGCGTATGATCCGCCCCTTGGAGGGGGTGTGAGCACTCGACGGCGGTCTTCACGGACGAAGCGATGATCATATTGCTCGCGGTTCCGACCCATGTACTTCTCTTGTCGGTGCCCACGTCCCTCATGCCGTAGAGGTGATCTTGGGTTGTGGGCCGACTGGACGGTGTCCGCCACCACGGATCTGCTATGGATCCTGTTGTGGGACTGGGAAACTGTTGTGTTCTGCTCTCCCGCTGCTTGGAGCAACACCCAAATCTACATCAAACCCCTTCCAGCCTCAGACTGGGACAGCTGGATCGACTCTGCTATGCGGGCCCCAGCAATAAGATTCTGAATTAGAGTGCGGTATACCTGAGGTTCGGGTGAGAACAATTGCCGCTGTCGTCGACTGGATTCTGGAATCAGACGCCGAGCGCGTTCGTTGAGTGAATGCTGAAGGTTCTCCAGTCACGCGCGCTTAGCCAACATGGTCAGGTGCGCAGCCTCCAAGGCTCGAGCCTCAGAGGTTTCCTCGATGATGGGAATGTGGAGTGCCTCCGTATTGCAATGATGCAACTCTTCCCTCTGCTGCGAAGTGAGGGCTTGAGGATGATATTCTTCGTGAACATGCGACGAATCACCGCCACCATCGCCGCCATCGCTATGGCGGAAACCAGGCGGGCTGCATGGTGTGTCGACCATCAGGACTTCTGCTCCAGGGTCGCTGTTGTCACACTCGGATAGGGTCTCGACAGAGCCAGTCGATAGGTCAAACAGCCCGTAGAGAGATTCGTCGGGCTCGATTGCCGCGACTTGAGCGATGGTCAATTGACGAGCCACCGCGTGCTTGATCCACTGCTGAAGCCGCGATCGACCAGATTGCCTGCGATGGTGAGCAGCGGGAAGCGAAAATGTTGCGGGAGCCTGCCAATACGGGGTCGACGGCTTCCGCAGAAGGACGCTGCGGACGCATGCGCGGAAGTGTGTCGCCCCGCGGATAGGGAGCCTCTCGATGTCGAGAGGAGCCTCTTGGAGCCAGGCGGAGTCATCGACGATGAAAACGAGCGCGCTGAGACGGATCTCGCGGTCCTCAGCCAGACCACCACCGGAAACCATGATGATGGGAATCGGAAAAATTGCAACCTCACCGGAAGTCTCTAAGACACCCGCCCCACGGTGGGCGCCAACTGTCGTGGTTCTGAGTCTGACAGTAGAATGGGGGGTACGTAGGAGGAGGCAAGATCCTAGCTACGGTGAGGTTGTGCGTGCAAGATTTACAAGTTCAGGCCCTTCCAGGAGGAAGTAAAAGCCCTACGTCTCGGTGCCCTGAGGCGATCGACTGGATTATGCGTGAAATTACAGGGGGTGTGAACCCTTGTCTCAGTTGAGGGGTGGCTTATATAGAGTGCGCCAGGACCCTAGCCAATCCGTGTTACAAGGAGTTCAATGTACATTAAGGTGGGACGTTACTGGTAACGCTAGCAATAAAGACATATAAATGATCATTAACGCTACGGAGTGAACGCCCGACCGTTGCCATCCTGTGTGACTTTTCCGAGTGGTTTCTTGTACAGTCGAATGATGATATACTGGTTGAATGGAATTGGGTTATCCGAGTGGAGTTGTTGGTCGAGTGGGTTGCACTCTGAGGTGATTCCAGTCAGTGGATGCTGCTGTGCTTTGAATGTTGTTGATCTTAGGGTAGTGTCCTTGGGAATGGCGTCTAGGTCAGGCCTATTACCCTACCCTAGGTACATGTCATCGTCAGGAAGTATATGGATCATGTGTCTGAGAAGAAGTCAAGGATTCGTCACAAGGAGGTCATGCGTCAGCTTGGTGCTACAGTCAATAGTGGGCCTGAGGGTAACATCACTGATGAGGAGGGGTGGATTTCTCAGCACTGCCCCTAGATGGATTCAGAGTTTGAGCATCCCACTACCGATGATGGAGATGCTGGCGACCACGCGGGGATGTGATGATGGAGATCTTCAGCGTTCCTATCACATGTGATCGTAGCAGCACTCTTTGTCCTTTTGGTGTCTCAATGCCAAAGGGGGAGAGAGTTTAGGGATTTGCCGAGTTGCAAGTGTGTTTTTCTGTGTCTTTCAATGGGGGTCTGATACGTATCCAACGTATCTATAATTTTTTATTGTTCCATGTTGTTTTATAATCAATCTTGGATGTTTTATAATCATTTTATATCATTTTTGGTACTAACCTATTGACATAGTGCCAAGTGCCAATTGCTATTTTTCCATGTTCTTTACATCGCAGGAAATCAATATTAAACGGAGTCCAAATGCCATGAAACTTTACGGAGATCTTTTATGGACCATAAGGAAGATGTTGGGCCCTGGTTGCACCTGGGGGGGGGTCCCGAGGAGGGGACAACCCACCAGGGCGCGCCAGGAGGCCCAGGCACGCCCTAGTGGGTTATGCCCACCTCAGGTGCCCCCGGACCACCTCTTTGCTCTATAAATACCCCAAAAATCCCAAAACCCTTGGGGAGTCAACGAAATATTCATCCAGCCACCGCAGAGTCCAGAACCACCCTATCCAATCTAGACACCATCACGGAGGGGTTCACCACTTCCATTGGTGCCTCTCTGATGATGCGTGAGTAGTTCTTTATAGACCTTCGGGTCCGTAGTTAGTAGCTAGATGACTTCATCTCTCTCTCTTGATTCTCAATACAATGGTCCATATGATGTAACTCTTTTGCGGTGTGTTTGTTGGGATCGATGAACTTTGAGTTTATGATCAGATCTATCTTTTTTTATCCATGAAAGTATTTGACTTTCTTTGATCTATTTTATGAATGATCTCTTATAGCCTCGTATTTCTTCTCCGATATTTGAGTTTTTTTGGCCAACTTGATCTATTTATCTTGCAATGGGAAGAGGTGCCCGGTACTGGGTTTGATCTTACGGTGCTTGATCCCAGTGACAGAAAGGGAACCAACACGTATGTATCATTGCTACAAAGGATAAAGAGATGTGATCTATATCTACAGCCATAGATAAACGGATCTCGTCTACATCATGTCATCGTTCTTATTGCATTACCCCGTTTTTCCATGAACTTAGTACACTGGATGCATGCTGGATAGCCGTCGATGTGTGGAGTAATAGTAGTAAATGCAGGCAGGAGTCGGTCTACTAATCTTGGACGTGATGCCTATGTAATGATCATTGCCTGGGTATCACCATAATTATTTGAGGTTCTATCAATTGCCTAACAGTAATTTGTTTACCAACCATTTGCTATTTTTCTCGAGAGAGCCCACTAGTGAAACCTACAGCCCCGGGTCTTCTTTCTCATATATTTGCCTTTTCGATCTATTTTTCTCTTGCTTTTATTTTCAGATCTATTAAACCAAAAATACAAAAATACTTTGTTGCACTTTATTTTATTTGGGATCTATTATTTCAATCTATCACAACTTTCTCCCGTCCTCGTGCCATTTCTAGCGCCGTTACCCGAACGGGATTGACAACCCCTTTAACACGTTGAGTTTCGAGTGGTTGTTATTTGTGTGCAGGGGCTGTTTACGTTGTGTTGCTTGGTTCTCCTACTGGTTCCATAACCTTGGTTGCGTATCTGAGGGAAATACCTACCGCCGCTATGCTGCATCATCCCTTCCTCTTTGGGGAAAAACCAATGTAGCTTCAAGCAACATCAAAAGTTATTTCTGGCGCCGTTGCCGGGGAGGATCAAGTCAAGATAGTCTCCCAGCCACGCACCATTTCTGGCGCTGTGGCCAGGGAGGATCAAGTCAAGATAGTCTCCCGGCCACGCACCAATTCTGGCGCCGTTGCCGAGGAGGATCTTCATCATAACCATGTTCCTAATCACAAATCTCATCTCCTCATGATTTACATTATTTGCCATTTGCCTCTCATTTTCCTCTCCCCCGCTTCACAAAAATTTACCGTTTTATTTGCCTCTCTTTTTTCCGTTCGCCGTTTTCTTGCCGAATCTGTTTTTGTGTCCTTTCTTGTTTGCGAAATCATGATACCTCAAAGAAAATATTATGATGTTCCTTACCCAAATATTTTGCTTGAAATTGAGAAAAGTACAAAGGAATATATGACTACACAATCTGAGCATAATAAGTATTTTACTGAAGAACTTAACGAGCACTCTGTTGTGCTTGATGATATTACAAAATAGCTTGATCATATCAGTAGAGAAGTTTGCAATCTCCAATCTAAGTATTCTTTTGCCAAAATTTTGCTAGGAAAAATATCTGATGCACAAGCTACCTTAGTAAATCAAATGGCCGCTAAACCAATCTCACTAGAGGATAAAAGTGATCAAGATCTTAAAATGATTGGTGTTTCTTCTATTGATTCCTTGTTTAGTAAAGTTAATGTCGATGAAAAAGGGATTGGAGAAGAGTCAACTTTAGGTAGAAGGCGTCCCAATATTTTGGAGGGTGAAAATCTTGTTGGAAAATTGATGAAAGTGGGTTTGGAGAGGTCAAAACTATAGCTAGTGATGCACCCACTATTTTGTATTACAAATACTTTAGTTATGATAGTTTCTCTTTGATTGATTGTATTTATTTGTTGCAATCCATGATAAATTCACCCCATGCTTATGAACAAAACAAAGCTTTTACTAAACATATTGTTGATGCTATGATGAAAGCTCTTGAAGAGAAATTGGAATTGGAAGTTTCAATTCCTTGAAAATTGCATGATGAGTGGGAACCTACTATCAACGTAAGTATTAAAAATTATGAGTGTTTTGCTTTGTGTGACTTGGGTGCTAGTGTTTCTACAATTCCGAAATCTTTATGTGATGTGCTTGGTCTTACCAATCTTGAAGAATGTTCTTTGAATTTGCACTTTGCGGATTCTACTATTAAAAAGCCTATGGGAAGAATTAATGATGTTCTTATTCTTGCAAATAGAAATTATGCGCCCATAGATTTTATTGTTCTTGATATTGATTGCAATCTGTCTTGTCTAATTATTCTTGGTATATCGTTTTTACGCACTATCAGTGCCGTGATTGATATGAAAGAAGGAAATATTAAGTTCCAATTTCCTTTGAGGAAGGGTATGGAACACTTTCCTAGAACTAGAATTAAGCCACCTTATGAACCAATCATGAGGGCATCTTATGGATCTCGAACCAAAGATGACAAAACTTAGATCCTTGCTTTATGCCTAGCTAAGGGCGTAAAACTATAACACTTGTTGGGAGGGAACCCAATGAATAAAATTTATTTTTGCTTTTTGATTCCTTTTTTGAGATTTAGCACAATTATGCTACTGTTATGATTGTGTTTTTTGTGTTTTAATTAGTGTTTGTGCCAAGTAAAGCCTTTAGGATCTTCTTGGGCAACAGTTGTTTGATCTTGCTGAAAAACAGAAAGTTTTGCGCTCACAAAAATAATTTTCATTTCCTACCAGAGAGCGATAAAATACTCATTCTAATTGCGGTATATCAACATAAAAATTTCTCAGGACGCCCTAATCTTTCAGAGTTTTTTGAGATACAGAAGTATTCGAAATAGTCAGATTGCTACAGACTGTTCTGTTTTGACAGATTCTGTTTTCTTTGTGTTGTGTGCTTATTTTGGTGGCTCTATGGTTTTCTTTGATGAGTTTTTGCCATATAAAAGTTGGAATACAGTAGATATAATACAAAAAAAATATGAATTGGTTCGATTCAGCACTTATAGTAGTGATTTATTATTCTTATACTAACGGATCTCACGAAGGCTTTGTTGAGTTTTGTGTGATTGAAGTTTTCAAGTTTTGGGTTATCTTACGATGGATGAAGGAAGGATGTAAGAGCCTAAGGTTGGGGATGCCCCGGCATCCCAATCTATTATCCAAAAATGAGCAACCAACTAAGCTTGGGGATGCCCCCGAGTGGCATCCCCGCTTTCTTCCAACAACTATCAGTATTTTACTCGAGACTATATTTTTATTCATCACATGATATGTGTTTTGCTTGGAGCACCTTTTATGATATGTGTCTTTGCTTATTTTATTTTGTGTTTTAAGTCATCAATCCTTGCTGGACACACCTATTTGAGAGAACCAAAATTATATCTTGACTTGTTAGAATTGCTCTCTATGCTTAACTTCAATTCTTTATGAGCAATGGACTTGCTCTAGTGCTTCACTTATATCTTTTGAGCACGGCGTGCTTTGTTATTTTTGAAGAAATGCGTTCTTGCTTTACTTAGATTTATTTGAGAGTTAGTAAAAATTTTAAGAAATTCTCTCTTTCTTCACTTAAATTATTTAGAGAGAAAGAAAATTTGTTATGCTCATGATCTTCACTTATATTTGTTTGAGCTTATGAAAAGCAACACATGAAAATTAGTCCCAAAGTGATAGATATCCAAGAAGGATAAATAAGAAAAAATAAGAAGAAAAAAATGTCATGAAGATCATTGGACAAAATAAACTTGATTCTTAGTAATAGTTTTGAGATATGATGATGTGATATGTGAGTCATCTTGATGAGTAACTATGCTTTAGTAAGAATATTGGTGTTAAGGTTTGTGATTCCCTATGCATGAACGAAAGTCAATAATCATGCAATGAAATTATATCCTACTTGTGGTGCATTATTCGGTGTTAATTATGCATAATACTTGCTTATGAGATTATTCATTTCTTGGTTGGTTGCTTCCCAATCTTTTGCTAGCCTTCTCTTCTGTGTGTTTGTTTCGCTCGCGGAGCGGTGAGGGGTGGCTAATATTTTCCATGCTAGATGTGTTATTATCAAGATGAGTGTTTATTCACTTGTCATTGCATGCGAGTAAGGCAAAGGTATTAGGGATTCCCAGTCCTGAAATGCAAAAACAAATGAATTTACTTTTTGTTGTCAAATAATAAATTCCTTGGAAAGTGTTGGTATGGAGGGCACCCGTGGATACGGTAAGCCATGGAAAGTGAAAGTATGGTGGGAAAAGGAATAAACTTTATTTTCTGTTTGGGAACCGCCTATGATATATCTATGCATGGAAAGTATTGGGAACTCTAAGTCGTTTTCGTTGGTGGGATGGATACACCACCCAAATTTTTTTTATCTCTAAGTTTTTCGCTTTGAGCTCTGGCACCTCTACAAATCCCTACTTCCCTCTGCGAAGGGCCTATCTTTTACTTCATGCAATTTTTATTTTGAGTCTCTATGTTCTCTTGCAAAAGCACCAACTAGGAGGCAATATGATCATGCTTAAGTATTGGGTGTAGTTAATATTCGAGTGTGTTTCATGAATGGATCAATGTTTGAGCATGATGGGCTAGGGATAACTTATTTTAGCATTGATATTTTGAAATACATGGTTGCTTGTTGATATGCTTGAGTATCTAAATTATTATGTCAAAACTAGACTATTGCTTTGAATCACATAAAAGTCCAAATGTCCATGCTATAAAGAATATAATATGATATGACATGATGAACAACACTCCACATCAAAAATTCTGTTTTTATCACTTACCTAGTCGAGGACGAGTAGGAGTTAAGCTTGGGGATGCTGATACGTCTCCAACGTATCCATAATTTTTGATTGTTCCATGTTGTTTTATTATCAATCTTGGATGTTGTATAATCATTTTATAGTCATTTTATATCACTTTTGGTATTAACCTATTGACATAGTGCCAAGTGCTAGTTGCTGTTTTTTTTCCATATTTTTTACATCACAGAAAATACATATCAAACGGAGTCCAAATGCCACAATACTTTACGGAGATTTTTGATGGACCAGAAGGAAGATGTTGGGCCCTGGTTGCACCTGGGGGGAGTCCCGAGGAGGGGACAACCCACCAGGGCGCGCCAAGAGGCCCAGGCATGCCCTGGTGGGTTGTGCCCACCTCGGGTGCCCCCCGGACCGCCTCTTTGCTCTATAAATACCCCAAAAATCCCAGGACCCTAGGGGAATCAATGAAATATTCATCCAGCCGCCACAGAGTCCAGAACCACCAGGTCCAATCTAGACACCATCACGGAGGGGTTCACCACTTCCATTGGTGCCTCTTCGATGATGCGTGAGTAGTTCTTTGTAGACCTCTGGGTCCGTAGTTAGTAGCTAGTTGGCTTCATCTCTCTCTCTCTCTCTTGATTCTCAATACAATGGTCTCTTGGAGATCCATATGATGTAACTCTTTTGCGTGTGTTTGTTGGGATCGATGATTTTGAGTTTATAATCAGATCTATATTTTTATATCCATGAAAGTATTTGAGTTTCTTTGATGTCTTTTATGCATGATCTCTTATAGCATCGTATTTCTTCTCCAATATTTGGGTTTTGTTTGGCCAACTTGATCTATTTATCTTGCAATGGGAAGAGGTGCCCGGTACTGGTTCGATCTTACGGTGCTTGATCCCAGTGACAGAAAGGGAACCGACACGTATCTATCGTTGCTACTAAGGATAAAAAGATGGGATCTATATCTACCGCCATAGATAAAGGATCTCATCTACATCATGTCATCGTTCTTATTGCATTACTCTGTTTTTCCATGAACTTAATACACTAGATGCATGCTGGATAGTGGTCGATGTGTGGAGTAATAGTAGTAGATGTAGGCAGGAGTCGGTCTACTAATCTTGGATGTGATGCCTATGTAATGATCATTGCGTGGATATCATCATAAATGTTTGAGGTTCTATCAATTGCCCAACAGTAATTTGTTTACCCACCATTTGCTATTTTTCTCGAGAGAAGCCACTAGTGAAACCTACGGCCCCGGGTCTTCTTATATATTTGCCTTTGCGATCTATTTTCCTCTTGCTTTTATTTTCAGATCTATTAAACCAAAAATACAAAAATACTTTGCTGCACTTTATTTTATTTGCGATCTATTATTTCAATCTATCACAACTTTCTCCCGTCCTCGTGCCATTTCTGGTGCCGTTATCTGAAATGGATTGGTAACCCCTTTAACACGTCGGGTTGTGATTGGTTGTTATTTGTGTGGAGGGGTTGTTTACATTGTGTTATTTGGTTCTCCTACTGGTTCGATAACCTTGGTTTCATATCTGAGGGAAATACCTATAGCCCCTGTGCTGCATCATCCCTTCCTCTTTGGGAAAAACCGACGTAGCTTGAAGCAACATCAGGGTCATGCATGAACAAACAAGGATCATGTTATAATGCTACCTATGTTCTAAGCAAAATAAGAAGTATAAAGGATGAACATCACATGCAATCAAAATATGTGAAATGATATGGCCATCATCATCTTTGTGCTTTTGATCTCCATCTCCAAAGCATCCTCATAATCTCCATCGTCACCGGCTCGACACCTTGATCACCATCGTAGCGTCGTTGCGTCGAGGTCATCACGCTAACTATTGCTACTACAACTATCGCTAACGCATAGTGATAAAGTAAAGCAATTACATGGTGCTTGCACTTCATACAATAAAGAGACAACCCTAAGGTTCCTGTCAGTTTTTGATACTACAAAACATGATCATCACATACATCAACATATATCACATCATATCTTGACCATATCACATCACAACATGCCCTGCCAAAACAAGCTAGACGTCCTCTACTTTGTTGTTACAAGTTTTACATGGCTGCTACGGGCTTCTAGCAAGAACCGTTATTACCTATGCATAAAACCACAATGGTGATTCATCAAGTTTGCTGTTTTCACCTTCTTCAAGGACCGGTCGTAATCAAATTTGATTCAACTAAAGTAGGAGAAACAGACACCCGCCAGCCACCTTTATGCAAAACTAGTTGCATGTCAGTCGGTGGAACCGGTCTCATGTGCTTGGACATGTGAGGTTGATTTGGTCCGCCTCATCGCACAATACCACCGAATCAAAATAAGACGTTGGTGGTAAGAAGTATGACTATCATGCATATCATCTATGCATCAACCTGGCTCTGATGCCACTGTTGGGAATCGTCACATGGAAAACAAAAAATTGTAAGCACATGCAATGATCTATCCATGGAGGTGCATAGCAATGAGCGGGAGAGTGTGTCTACGTACCCTCATAGACCATAAGCGGAAGCGTTTCTCAACGCGGTTGATGTAGTCGAACTTCTTCGCGCTTCAATCGATCAAGTACCGAACGCACGGCACCTCCGTGTTCTGCACACGTTCAGCTCGGTGACGTCCCTCGCCTTCTTGATCCAGCAAGACATCGAGGTAGTAGATGAGTTCTGTCAGCACGACAACATGGTGACGGTGATGGTGAAGTGATCGTCGCAAGGTTTCGCCTAAGCACTACGAAAATATGACCGGGGGGTGTAAACCGTGGAGGGGGCGCCACACACGGCTAAACAATTGTCTGTTCTGTGCTAGGGCGCCCCACATATATATAGGTGGGAGGGAGAGGGGAGGCAGCCATGAGGCACCCCAAGTAGGCCGAATCCTACTTTGGGTCCTCCCAAGTGGCGCGCCCCCCTTGCCTTATTTGTCGGAGGGGGGAGGAAAGAGGGGCAGGGGAAAGGAAGGGGGAATCCTATTCCCTCTCTTTCCTTTCCTCCATCCCATTTCCTTCTCCACCTTGGCCGGCCCATATGGGGGGTGCACCAGCCCCTTGTGGCTGGTGCATTTCCCCTCTTGGGCCATTAGGCCCATATCTTTTGCCCGGGGTGCCCGGAACCCCTTCCGGTGACCCGATAAGTACCCGGTAACCCCCGAAACACTTTCGGTGTCTGAATACTATCGTCCAATACATTAATCTTTACCTCTCGACCATTTCGAGACTCCTCGTCATGTCCGTGATCTCATCCGGGACTCCGAACAACATTCGATCACCAAATCACATAACTCATATAATATTATATCGTCATCAAATTTTAAGCGCGCGGACTCTACGGGTTCGAGAACTATGTAGACATGAACGAGACACCTCTCCGGTCAATAACCAATAGTGGAACCTGGATGCCCATATTGGCTCCTACATATTCTATGAAGATCTTTACCAGTCGAACCATTATGACAACATACGTAATTCCCTTTGTCCATCGGTATGTTACTTGCTCGAGATTCAATCGTTGGTATCTTCATACCTAGTTCAATCTCATTACCAGCAAGTCTATTTACTCGTTCTGTAATACATCACCTTGTGACTAACTCCTTAGTCATTTGCTTTCAAGCTTATGATGTGTATTACCGAGAGGGCCCAGAGATACCTCTCCGATACTCGGAGTGACAAATCCTAATGTTGATGTATGCCAACTCAACAAACACCTTCGGAGATACATGTAGAGCATCTTTATGATCATCCAGCTACGTTGTGACATTTGATAGCACACAAGGTATTCCTCCGGTATCCGGGAGTTGCATAATCTCATAGTCGAAGGAATATGTATTTGACATGAAGAAAGCAATAGCAATAAAACTGAATGATCATTATGGTAAGCTAACGGATGGGTCTTGTCCATCACATCATTCTCCTAATGATGTGATCCCGTTATCAAATACAACACATGTCTATGGTTAGGAAACCTTAACCATCTTTGATCAACGAGCTAGTCTAGTAGAGGCTTACTAGAGACATGGTATTTGTTTATGTATTCACACATGTATTTAGGTTTCTGATCAATACAATTCTAGCATGAATAGTAAACCTTTATCATGAATAAGGAAATATAAAATAACAACTTTATTATTGCCTCTAGGGCATATTTCCTTCAGTCTCCCACTTGCACTAGAGTCAATAATCTAGTTCACATCACCATGTGATTAACACCCGTAGTTCACATCTACATGTGACTAACACCCAGAGAGTTTACTAGAGTCAATAATCTATTTGACATCGCCATGTGATTAACACCGAAAGAGTACTAAGGTATGATCATGTTTTGCTTGTGAGAGAGGTTTAGTCAATGATTCTGCCACATTCAGATCCGTGTGTATTTTCCAAGTTTCTATGTCTACAATGCTCTGCATGGAGCTACTCTAGATAATTGCTCCCACTTTCAATACATATCCAGATTGAGACTCAGAGTCATCTGAATCGCTGTTAAAGCTTGCATTGACGTAACCCTTTACGACAAAGTCTTTATCACCTCCATAACCGAGAATTATTTCCTTATTCCTCTTAGGTAACTAAGGATAATTTTGACCATTGTCCTGTGATCTACTCCTGGATCACTATTTTACCCCCTTGCCAAACTCATGGCAAGGTACACAATAGGTCTGGTACATAGTATGTCATACTTTATAGAACCTATGGCTGAGGCATAGGCAATGACTTTCATTCTCTCTCTATCTTCTACCATGGTCGGGTTTTGAGTCTTACTCAACTTCACACCTTGCGACACAGGCAAGAACCCTTTCTTTGACTGATCCATTTTGACTTCCTCAAAATCTTGTCAAGGTATGTGCTTTGTGAAAGTCCCATTAAGCATCTCGATCTATCCCTATAGATCTTGATGCCCAATATATAAGTAGCTTCACCGAGGTCTTTCATTGAAATTTTTTTATTCAAGTATCCTTTTATGTTATGCAGAAATTTTGTATCATTTCCAATCAATAATATGTCATCCACATATAATATCAAAAATGCTACAGAGCTCCAACTCACTTTCTTGTAAATACAGGCTTCACCATAAGTCTGTATACACCATGTACTTTGATCACCTCAACAAAGCGTATATTCGAACTCCGAGATGCTTGTGTTGGATCATGGGTTCCGGCAAATCCTTGAGGTTCAAACACTGGGGTGCGCATGAAGATATCTCTCTCTCTCCCTCTCTCTCGCTCACTCTTGCAACGCTCTCTAGGCCTAGCTCGCCGAACCCAAGGAACAAGAGACATGAGAGTTTATACTGGTTCGCGCCACCGTTGTGGTGTAATACCCTACTCCAGTGTGGTGTTGTGGATTGCCTCGTAGGCTGAGGATGAACTAGTACAAAGGATGAATAGCCTCCTGAGAAGAGGTGTTCTTGAGCTCAGTGAGCTTGTGTGTGTGGGGATGGTCTCGAAGATCCATCCTCAGATGAGTCGGTCCTTAACAATGGTGGTGGCTAGCCCTATTTATAGAGGCCCTGGTCCTCTTCCCAAATGTTTAGGCGGGAAGGGATCCCACAATGGCCAATTTCGAAGGGAGACAACTAGTACAAGTTATCCTGACGAAAGGTGGTCTTCGCCTACCAAAGGCTCTGGTGGTGACGCCACCGTGGGCTCCGCAGTGACCTCTGTCCTGCCGTCCTGCTGGTCTTGGTCTTGTTGCACCAATATGGAAACCTTTGCCTGATGCCTCAGGACTCCTCGCCTGCGCTTGCCCCTTTAGCACCAAAGAGGATACTTGCACTCTGCGCCCACTGGCGCCCGCCTGGTCTTGGTCATCATGGCTCACGTCACGTGAACCTCGCGAGGTGCCCTTTGCATAGATATCTCCGCTCCTCGGGAGACAGCCTAGGGAGGCTGCCCTAGAGGAGGTCTTGGTGTCGTCCGCCTCGCGAGGCTGGGCCCCTCGCGAGGGTCTTGAGTGGTTGCTGGTGAAGATGGGCCATACCAGGCCGTTGGTGGTGCCACGCCCTAGGCCACAGTCAGGAAAGTCCCCCGTTCCCAGGATGCCGACAGTAGCCCCTGGGCCCAAGGCACGCTCAGACTTGGCTTTGAGGTGAAGCCAAGGGTCAAGTGAGGAGCGTCGCGTGCCCCAATAGCCTGCGGCCTTGATTGACGTGTGGCAATTGACAGGTCGTGGGCATCTCCACTTTCCCACACTGCCACAGAAACTGCGCGACTTGACGAGACCCTGCTGCATGCAGAAGAAAATCATCATAACCTTAGATCGTGGAGGCCGGCGGTTGTCCTCCCTCTGGCTATAAATGAGGGAGGGGCGGAGCCCCCGTTGCTCATCTTTTCCTTCGTCTCGCTTGCTTCCTCTTCTTCCTCTTTGCTTTGTCGTCTGGCAGCGACACCCATGGCGCCGATGAAGAGATTCATGGCTGCGAAGAAGGGGAAGGCGCGCCAGGAGGGGCCCGACTCTCCGGTGCCCAAGAGGGGCCATGGACACCCCCGCAAGCACGCCGTGACTCCTGTCTTGGACGCTCGGGGGCGCGGGCGGACTTCCTCGGGGTCTGGCACCATTGCTGGCGGCCACGGAGGCATCCCCTCATACGGCGGGAGCTGCCCAAGATGCGGTAGTCATGTCCACGAGGGGAGGCGCGCCATGGTCGCCCGACCTCCTCGGCCATGTTTCCATTCGGTGGAGGTGCTGCCAGAGTTCCTCGTGTGATCGGAGAACCCGGCCATCACCTGGCTTCAGCTTTCGTGCTCCTTTGTCGTCGAGCTTCCGGCCTCCGGTCCCGGCAGCCTCTGGCTACAGGCCAATGGCTGCTGTAGCAATGCTTCGTGGGTTGCAGTGGAGGTCTCCACCGCGGGAAACGTAGCCCTAGCCCGCGGATGGCAGACGTTTGCCCGCACGTGCGGCTTGGGCGGGTGGTGCACCCTCCACTTCAAATATGACGGTGTTGCGACCCTCTTCGTGAGGGTGTTCGGGGAAGATGGTCACCGCGCCGGGTGCTTCCCTGAAGACGGCGAGGGCGACGAAGTACTCGGCCTTGGCAACAGACGCGACGAGGACGAGGGCGGCCTTGCCCCCAGCGATGGTCGCGGCTCGTTCGGCGACGGCAGCTCCTCCAACAACGAGAGCTCCAGCAGTGGCGGCTACGACCAGCCGCCATGTAGTTGGGCTTGCTTCGAGGATGGCGGCGGGTCGTCCCGTCGCTGCGCCACGGTGAAGCACGAGGAGGGCTCTGGCTGAGTCTAGGGGCCGATCCTCGCGAGCATCTGCGCCGTAGGAGCCGCTTTGTGTAAGTGCATCTAGTGCCACCCCTAGTTGGTTTTGGAGTATTGACGACAAACCTAGTTGAGGGACTAATGTGTTTGTGAGAATTGCAGGGTAACACAGGTAGAAGTCCCTCATTGATTTGGTTTTCCTACCAGAGATGACCCCTAAAAATGTAAGAATACATTGAAGACAAAGGTGGTATGTGAAGACATTCACATTGAAGACTATGACAAGAGAAGACATCGCATGAAGACTATGGAGCGCGAAGACTTAGTTCTTTCGTCGTTCTTTTTCTTATTTGTTGAGTCATAGGAACCACCGTACTGTTAAGTGGGGTCCAAGAGAACCAGTTAGAATGACTGAAGTGATGCTTAACCAAAATCCTATGTCTTCGAGTAAAGACTATGAGAGCAAATCTTGTCCAGAGTTGGATAAGTCAGCTTTGCTTGTATCCCAAGTAAAGTTGCCGTGTGTGTTTGAAATCTGACCGTTGGAACACGTGTCAGTTCTTAGTGACCCAGGGTCATTTCGGACAAATCAAGTCGGGTTGCCTAGTGGCTATAAATAGCCCACCCCCTACAACCATAAATGGTTGGCTGCTTAGAGTTAGAGTACGGCTTTTGTCGTTTGAGAGCAACCTACCTCGAAGCCTTTGAGAGAGAATTCCTTGTGAGGATAAAGCCCTAAACACCTAGAGCCAAAGAGTGTTAGGCATCACTTAAGTCTTCCTGTTTGTGGGATCTGAAGACTTATTACACTTGAGGACTGTGAATCCTCTAGCCGGTTAGGCGTCGCGTTCTGAGCATCCAAGGGTCATTGTGGATCACCGGTGAACGAAGTCTGTGAAGGTTTGGAAGTCTACCTTGAAGACTTACCAGAGTGATTGGGCGAGGACTGGGTGTCCTTAGCTCAAGGGGGATAAGGTGAAGACGAGGTCTTCTGAGTTGAATCTCAGCCTCCCTAACCAGCCGTACAGTTGTCACAGCAACTGGAACTGGTCCAACAAATCATTGTCTTCAACGAGTCACTGGTTTCATCCTTCCCTTCCCTTTGCTTACTGTTGGTCCTTGTGAAGTCATTGTATGATTGCATTATATTTTGTCTTCACTGAGTGACTACTTGTTCTGATTGGCTTCACAATATCTTCCTACCTGATCTTTACTGCCTAGCTGCTATTAGTCATTATGCTTTCACTTCATTGAATAATTGACTATGGTTTTCCTAGTGTAGTCTACCTTCCGCTGTATGGTAATAGGTTTATTTCTATCGTTTGTCTTTGAAACTTCCTTGTTTTGAAGACTTTCATAAAAATCGCCTATTCACCCCCCTCTAGTCCATCACTAGCACTTTCAATTGTTATCAGAGCAAGGTACTCCCTTGTTCTGTGTGATTCGGTTTAACCACCTGGAGTTTTAGCTATGTCGACTGCAGGGATAATTAAGGTCTCCGTTGCTTGCCCCGTCTTCGATGGAACTGAATATCCCTACTGGAAGAATAAGATGCGCATGCATCTTGAAGCCATTGATGTCGACCTATGGTATGTCGTCAAGAATGGCGTTCCCAAGGCTGGTGAAGGTGTCACCGCTGCTGATGTCAAGAAGTTCATTCAACTGGACTCCACTGCCAGGAACATCATCTGTGGTCATCTGACCAAAGGACAGTATGGCCGCGTGAGTGCTTTGGAAACATCTAAGCTAGTCTGGGACTGGCTCTCCAAGGTCAATGAAGGCGTCTCAACCCAGAGAGATCAGAGAATCAGTGTCCTTCGCAACCTCTTCAACCGCTTTAAGAGAAATGACAATGAGAACGTCCAGCTCACGTTTTATCGACTCACTGACATCACAAATGAGCTTCAAGCTCTCGGCGCCACTGAGATCACCAAGCATGAAGTCGTCAAGACACTCCTGAGATCACTTGACAGCTTGTTTGACACCCTAGCCCTGATGATTCAAGAACGTCCTGATTTCAAGACACTCGATCCGTCTGACATACTTGAGAGGCTCAACACACATGAGTTTCAGCTTTCTGAGAAAAGAGACATCTACGGTCCCAACTATGGGCGAACTCGTGCCTTGAAGGCAAAAGCTGTCTCCTCATCTGAAGAAGAATCTGACAGCAGCTCTGATGATCCTGAAGACATTGGAAAGGAGCTTGCTATGCTTGTGAAGAAGTTCCAAAAATTCAACAAGAAGAAAGGCTTCAGAAAGTCTTCACGATCAAGCTCAAGGAATGATGAAGCTTCTGCTCATGACTACAAGAAGAGAACATGCCACAAGTGCAAGAAACCTGGCCACTACATCTCTGAGTGTCCGCAGTGGGACAATGAGAACAAGAAGAAGAAGAGCAAGGAATATGACTCTGATGACAAGAAGAAGAAGAAATACTCAAAGTCTTCTTCCAAGTCTTCCTCAAAGTCTTCATCACACAAGAAGAGCTCATCTGGCAAGGCACGTGCGTTTCTTGGCAAGGAAATGGATTCAGAGGAGGAGTCCGCTTCTGAGGAGGTGGAGGTGGAGTCTGAGGAGGAGTCCGATTCTGGCGTTGCAAGTCTGGCTACAGCATACGTTGCCAAGTCCAGCTTCAACACTGAAGACAATGACTTCATCACCGACACCGATGCAAATGACAAGGACTACTCCGCTCCTACCTACTACTTCATGGCACGCGGTGCCAAGGTAAACACACGCACTACTCACTATCAAACATCTAGTGAAGATGACTCTGATTGTGGTTCAAAACCCAGCTACAAAACACTTGCTAAAATTGCAACTGAACAACAGAAAGCTATGGAACATATTCAAAAACTGTTAGACAAAAGCGATGATCTGTTAGACGCTGAAATGACTCGATCTCAGTCCTTAATTGAAGACATAAAAAATCTTCATGTTAAGTATGACGAACTTGAAAGTCGTCATGAAACGCTCTCAACAACTCATGAAAAGCTTTCCTATGATTATCTTCAAAGGAAGCAAGATCTTGAGAAATTGAGAGCGGCTCATGAAGATCTTCAAAAGTAAAACGAGTCACTTCGCGCCGAACAGATCAGTTCCGCTCAGGAAGGATTTGAACCACCATGTCTTAAATTCATCGAGCGTGACAACGCTACTTCTGTTGCTGAGTGTTCTACTGCTGCTACTGTTGCAATATCTTCAACTGTTGATGTGGTAACTAACCCCTCTGCTGAGGATACCACTGCTATTGCTGATGAGAATGCTAGGTTGAAGACATTGCTTGAAACAGGGATGTACAAAAGTCTCAAAGGGCATCAGACACTATGTGATGTCCTCAAAAGGCAGATCCTGAACCGAAACCCTAGGAAAGAGGGTGTTGGGTTCGAAAGGAAAATGAATGCTGATGGCTCTTACTGGAAACCTGAGCAGTACCCCAAAACCACATGGGTTGCTGCAAAGGAACCTTCAGCGGATCCATCCACTCTATCTGGCTTCACTTGTGCTAATCCCATTGTTATTGATGAATCCTTTGATGCAAACTATAAACTGTTTAAGAATCATAATGGTGAAGTGTTTGCTAGGTATATTGGTACTAACTGCAGGAATGGACCGCCTATAAAGAAGGTCTAGGTGCCGAAAAGGTGTTTGGAGAATCTTCCTGTGAATGTCATCATGACACCACAGGTGAAGAAGACAAACCACAGACCACAGGCTTCATACGGTCCAAAGGCTTCATACAGACAGAGGACTCACCTGAGTCGCACTAACGCAAATGTTTTGCAAGGAAACCGTACTCAGGCCTGTGAATATGAGCGCGTTTCATCAAACCGCCATGTTCATAAGACCAAGAACTATTCTACTTATTCTTATGAGTACTATTGTCCACCTGCAAGACTTTTTGCTAGGGCTCCAAAGCCAAAGTTCTCAGATGCTGCACTTAGACTCATTGCTTCGAAGCCACCCTTGAAGATGTGGGTGGCTAAGAAAGCTTAACTCTCTTTTGCAGGGAAAGGTCTCCAGCCGAAAACCAAAATCGTCTGACGCTATTGCTGGGGACCTTAAACATCTTGTAGGGCGCAAGATCAAATGCCCAAATGGTCTTATTATGTACTTTGTTCCTGAATCGCTTGCTACTCACCCTATTAGTCCAAATCTCGATCTAAGATTTCATAATCCACTGGTTCATCAAATGTTTTTGCTTCACAATTCTATTCGTGAAGCCTATCCCCCTAACTGCACTGTAGGGTACGACACCAGCTGCCTCAGAATGGATTATTGATAGTGGGTGTACCAATCACATGACTGGCAAGCGAAGCCTTCTTATGGACTCAACACTACGTCCATCTGACAAAAGTCACATCACATTTGCTGACACTGGTAAAAGCAAGGTATTGGGTCTAGGTAGAGTTGCAATCTCAAAGGATCAACACATGGATAAAGTCATGCTTCTTGAATCCCTTGATTTCAACTTAATGTCTGTTTCAATGCTTTGCGATTTCAACATGATTGTGATGTTTGGAAAATATTGTTGCCTTGTACTAATGGAATCTGACAAGTCTCTAGTGTTTGAAGGGTATCGGAAAGATGATTTGTACATGGTAGATTTCTCAACAGGACCACAACTTGCCGTATGTCTTCTAGCAAAAGCTTCTGAATGCTGGCTCTGGCATCGGAGGTTAGGGCATGCTAGCATGAGGAACCTCCACACCCTTGCAAGGAAGAGGCATGTCATAGGCATCGAGGGCGTCAAGTTCAAGAAGGATCACTTATGTGGTGCCTGTGAAGCAGGAAAGATGATGAGGGCCAAGCATCCCTCAAAGACAATCATGACAACGACTCAACCCTTCGAACTGCTCCACATGGATCTTTTCAGTCCCACTCATTACTCAACTCTTACTACTACTGCTTGTCTCTATGGCTTTGTCATTGTTGATGATTATTCAAGATATACTTGGGTGCATATAATCCTCTACAAGACTGAAGTGCAGGATGTCTTCAGACGTTTCGCCAATCGAGCCATGAACAACTATGGCGTCAAGATCAACCACATCAGAAGTGATAACGGCACTGAATTCAAGAACACTGGTCTAGACACTTATCTTGATACTTTGGGAATTACACATGAATTCTCAGCTCCGTACACACCACAACAGAATGGCGTCGTGGAACGCAAGAACAGAACACTTATTGAGATGGCCCGGACGATGCTTGATGAATACAAGACTCCAAGAAAGTTCTGGCCTGAAGCCATTGATACTGCATGCCATATCATCAACCGTGTTTATCTTCACAAGCTTCTCAACAAGACATCCTATGAGCTCCTTACTGGCAAGAAGCCTAATGTCAGTTACTTCAGAGTATTTGGTGCCAGGTGCTGGATCAAGGATCCACATCACACTTCAAAATTTGCACCAAAAGCACATGAAGGTTTTATGCTTGGATATGGAAAGGATTGGCACTCCTACAGAGTCTTCAACCTCTTTCATTATAAAGTGGTTGAAACAGTGGATGTGCGGTTCAATGAGACTAACGGCTCACAAAGAGAGCACCTGCCAAATGTTCTAGATGAAGTTCCATCCAGTGAATCAATCAAACTTATGGGAGCTGGAGAAATCATACCTTCTGAAGCTCAGCCTGAAGAGGAACTTATCATCTCCGCACCTGATCAACCTGAAGACAATGATCAAACTGAAGACAATGCTCATCCTGAAGACAATCCTTCTAACGATGACAATGATCAGCAAGAGCAAAATCTTCGTCCTGTACATCCTCGTGTCGCAAATGAAGTACAGATTGAGAGAATAATTGATAGCATCAATGCACCAGGTCCACTCACTCATTCAAGGGCAACACAGCTAACAAATTTCTGTTGGCACTTCGCATTTGTCTCAATATCTGAACCCAAGAAAGTTGAAGAAGCCTTCATGGAACCTGAATGGATTCAAGCTATGCAAGAAGAGCTTCAACAGTTTGAGCTGAATAATGTATGGGAACTGGTTAAGCGTCCTGATCCTCGCAAGCACAATATAATAGGCACCAAATGGATATATCGCAACAAGCAAGATGAGCATGGTCAAGTTGTCAGAAACAAAGCTCGTCTCGTTGCTCAAGGGTACACTCAAGTTGAAGGGATTGACTTCGATGAAACATTTGCTCTTGTGGCTAGACTTGAAGCCATACGCATACTGCTGGCCTATGCAAATCATCATAACACTCTTCTGTATCAAATGGATGTGACGAGCGCTTTTCTAGATAGCAAGATTGACGAAGAAGTGTATGTTGCACAACCGACTGGCTTTGAAGATCCAAAACATCCTGACATGGTGTACAAGCTCAACAAGGCGCTGTATGGCCTCAAACAAGCCCCTCGGGCTTGGTATGACACACTCAAATACTTCCTGAAGAGCAAAGGCTTCAAACCTGGTTCCCTCAACCCCACTCTCTTCACGAAGACATATGATGGTGAACTGTTTGTGTGCCAAATATATGTGGATGACATTATCTTCGGCTGCACCAATCAGAAATACACAGACGAGTTTGGATATATGATGCAAGAGCAATATCAGATGTCCATGATGGGTGAGCTGAAGTTCTTCCTTGGTCTTCAAATACGTCAGCAACGCAACGACATCTTCATATCTCAAGAGAAGTACCTCAAAGATTGCCTGAAGAAATTTGGGATGCAAGACTGCAAAGGCTTCACGACTCCAATGCCAGCCAAACATCATCTGGGTCCCGACGACAATGGTAAAGAGTTCGATCAAAAGGTATACCGCTCCATGATTGGGTCTTTGCTTTATTTATGTGCATCTAGGCCAGATATTATGCTTAGTGTTTGCATGTGTGCTCGATTTCAAGCGGCACCAAAGGAGTCGCATCACTTAGCTGTGAAGCGAATTCTTTGATATTTGGCTCACACCCCAACTCTAGGATTATGGTATCCAAAGGGCTTAGAGTTTGATCTGGTTGGATTTTCGGATGCTGATTATGCTGGTGACAAGGTTGATCGCAAGTCTACATCAGGCACATGTCACTTTCTGGGACGATCACTTGTATGTTGGTCTTCAAAGAAGCAGAACTGTGTATCTCTCTCCACTGCTGAATCTGAATACATTGCTGCTGGATCTTGCCGCGCTCAGCTTCTGTGGATGAAGCAAACACTCAAGGACTATGGCATTCATCTGAAGCAAGTGCCACTTTACTACGACAACGAAAGCGCCATCAAGATTGCCAACAACCCAGTTCAGCACTCGAAGACAAAGCACATTGAAATTCATCATCACTTTCTCAGAGATCATGTTGTGAAGGAAGACATTGATATCATACACGTCAACACTGAAGAGCAATTGGCAGATATCTTCACCAAGCCCTTGGATGAGAAGAGGTTTTGCAAGTTACGGTGTGAGCTAAATATCTTGGAATCCTCAAATGTCATGTGATCAGGCACACATCCTAACACTTATGCATATTGATGACTTAGATGTGCAACACACGAAGTAAAGTATACCTTCAATCAATGAAGACTTACATTCTAAGTGTGAATACATTAATGTGGAATTTGACTTCGGAGCGACACGATAATTGTGCGCCGTGTCTGAGTCTAATACTTCCTATACGGTGGGTAATGCCACCACCAAATTTTTCTGTTTGAAGTGTTTCACTCAAGGCGTTACGTTTGGTATGTCTTCACATTTGGTTTGGCTTCAATCTCAACTTGTCTTCATGATTATATTCACTATGTTGATTTGGTTGTCTTTCTCATCTATATATATATGTACTAGTGTTCTGTCCTCTACAACATTCACTTATAGCTATGTCTTCTTGTTGAATCTTTTGAACTAAGTGAATGTGATTGGACCGTAACCTCTCTATGCTTTCTATCTCAAACTCTATCTCTCCAAATCATATGCATTCTATTGAAACTGTCGAATATCTTCTCTGCGTCCTTGTCAGTAGAAGATACAGAGACAAACATTAAGTTTGTTTTCAATGCTAATTCCTTCACTTGAAACCCGGAGAAGTGGGAACGACCACCCGACAATCCAAGTGTGCGTGGGAACATGGAACAACCTCCGATATGTTGCATGATGGCCATGTGTCCTTCAGATGTGAGTCGCCAGGGGCACCTGTGTAATAACACGGTGTCGTCCCTGTCTCTATAAATACATGCCTCACCACAGTCATTATCCTTCCTTCCACTCTCGCACAAACCCTAGCGCCACCGCTCGCCCTCGACGACGCCGGCGACGAAGCGCTTAGTTAACGTGACCTCACCGACGCCGTCTTCACGCCGGCCGCGGACATCGTCTTCTCCGCCGTCGCCGTAGGAGTCCTCCGTCGCCAAGTTAGGGCATGGACGATAGATTTGCTCGGCCTCCTCTCCCACTCCGTCTAGCAGTTCTTCGTGTGGTAAATAAAACTTTTTTAATGGCCTCTTTGATTCTATAGATCCATCACTTTCTACCACAAGTAGTTTCTGTTCACACAAGTTGGATCTATTTCACACTGCATCTCATAATATGCCCAGTATGTTCACTTGTGCTTCACAAAGTAGTTAGATATTTCACTTGTACTTATTCGTGGATTCGTACAAATCTGGAAGCAACTCTCTATCTATGAGTGAATGTCTTCGCACTATGAGGTCAATGTCTTCTAAATTGATTTATCTTCAAAATCTTCTGAGAATGCATATGACCTCTTCCCCTTCCTTCGCACCTTAATGCTGTCACAAGTACATGTCTGTGGGAGAATCCCTTGGTTCTCATAGTCTGCATTCATTTGCAAAATTCTTACAGCATCATATAAATTCTCCCGAAGCCAGTTCCTGTTTGACCAGCAAGCGGAAGCCTTTGAAACCTTTGAACGTGTTGAAGCCATTCAGTTTGAAGATCATGGCTATAGAGAAATCAGCAAGGAAGGGTGGCCGACAGCGTCGAGGGGGAACATCAAGAGATCTGCCTGATGACCTCTCAGAGCTGTACAAGACAAACCCAGAAGAGGATTACAATCAGCGCAAGACATGAATCCAATGGATTTGAAGGTACTGGGCTGAGCAGTGGTTCAAGTACAGGTTTGTCACCCAGGAATATGCAGAGAAGAATGCCATCAAGCGACCATGGGGAGACATCCTATACAGAAATCTTCAACCCAGGTCCAGAGATGAAGCCATTGAACAAGGTTTCTATCCCTGCATGGTCCGTGGACCACAGCCTGCAGATGCTGATCCATCGTCATTGCTATGGTGTCGTGACGACAATCTGTTCAAGCGCAACTTCTAGTTTGCCAAGAACTCGGCTAAGCAAAACAAGAAGACATTGGGACTAGACTTCAACCCTGGTCCTTCTGCTCCCCGTGCTGATGGCACCCGCGAAGCTGAACCCAATCTTGTCGGGCCCTTCTACAACCTGGAAGGTCTCATCACTCATATCATGGTTCAAGGGACAGTCGTGGATGAGCCTGCAGATGACGCTGAATCTGATGAAGCGCCTGCACCGCCGAAGCCAAAGAAACTGAAGAAGCATAAAGCTTCAAAGCCTGCTCCTGCACCAAAGGTCTTACATGCGAAGCCACTGGCTACTGCACCTCCTGAAGACAGTGTGCAGTCTGGAGATCTATCACGTATCTCCAAGAAGACTGAGATGAGAAAGAATACTGATCAGGCACTGACTGCTGCTGCTATTTTGCGCAATGACGCCATTGATCTTTCCAGCGATGAAGATCTTGCAGATGACGCTCTTGAGCAACTGATCAAGAGCAAGGAAGAAGCAGAGATCTTCAATGATTTGCCTCTCTTTGATGTGAAAATCCTCCATAACTTCATTGATGAGTGGTTTGACACGCCCAACCTCAGCTTTGAAGATCTACAACTTCCAATTGGCCTCAGTGTCGCCTTCCATGGCGCCATTGCTTCTGAGCTATCTCTAGCTCAGCGCATCATTGAACTGAAGCAAAAGATCGACTATGAGAAAGCTCAGTTCAAGAAGCACATGGCCAAGCTCAGCGTGCAAGATGTGAAAAACTTCAAGATTATGCTGCATGAGCTCAAGGAAGCCTTTCTCAAAAAGCATGAAGAAGCTCAAGGTTCTCGTGAACGCATGAAGAGCCTGGCTGACAAGTGTGTGCAAGCCTACAATGAGGCTGAGAAGAACAAGGCTCTTGGTCGTCCTGGCATCAACCCAAGAATGGCTGCAAAGAAGAAGAAGCCCTCAACTGACCAATTTGCACCTTCAAGGCAGGAAGAACCTCGCATAGTCTTCCCAAGCAGCATGACTGGCTCGAAGCCAAAGGTCAGGTCAACCACTTCAGAACTGAAGAAGATGAGGACTGCTGAGGCTGAAGCCAGAAAAAGGAAAAATACTGAAGCTTCTAATGTCGCTCCCTCTAAGAAGAAGCGAAAACCAAGAAGGATCGGGCTGCTCCCACAGAGCCCTTAGTTGTTGAACCTATCTCAATGGTTCGCCCTACATCTGAACACCACGAGCGCCAACTGATTGTTCATGAGCATGCTTCCACAGAGGCTCCTGATGCTGAAGACATTCCAGCAGTTGACCCCACCGCTCCTGAAGACATTGGTCACCATGACAATGTTGAAGATGATGAAGTCCTTCCTCAGATCGAGCACCAACTGGTATCATCGCCTATGCTTACGCACAGCGAACTCATCAGCATTGGTCGTCCTGTGACGCCAACTGCTCAGGATGCATCATGGGCTGATCACCCACAGAGACAAGACACTCCAAGCTCTCCCCAAGCAACCGCATTAGTGCAAGAAGAGGATGACTTTGAGGCCCAGCCAACTCCATCTCCATAGGCGTCGCCAGCGCTACGCAGGCTTCGCAAAGGACCAAGGTCTCAAGTCCCTCTTCCGAGCGTTCCAGAAGGAGAAGTGCACCACCGATCTGTTGCACGTCAAGTGTTTCTAGATGCCACTCCTACTGTGACTGTCTCTGAGTCTGAAGCCAAAGGTGCTGAAGACAATCCGGCTGCATCAACCGATGACAAACAAGAAGAAGATCGTGTCCCTACACCCCCAAACTCTGAAGAAGTTGTTCCTGAAGTGAACGTGTATGTGCCCGACCCTCCAGCTCATCAAGTGGAGGTTGAGAATCTTGAGGCTGCCACCACCAACACAAATGAAGCCACTGACGTAGTCATGGCTGAAGCAAATGTGGAGCCTGCACCAACCAATGTGCCAAAGGCCAATGAAGCCAATGATGCAACTGCAACAGATGTGCAGCCCGACGCCTCTGTTGATGCCACTGCTCCTGTTCCACCACCAAGGCCACACACTATCGAGCAAGCATTCAACTATGTCCAACTTGTCACTGTCAAATGGCCTTTTCTGACTCCTCCGCCTGCTGCTGGTCCTCAGTTTGACTATCACATTGAGCACAGGCCTCAGGTTCAGAAGCCAATACCAAGGTTGCCCAGGTTTCCAGGCACTGCATCTACACCCGGATCGTTCAATATCAATGGCTTCAAGGCACACAACACCTTCTTTGATAGCGCCAAGAACCCCTACACCAAGGCAAGAATATCTTCTGATCGGTTCTGGAGTTATCAGCAGCGCAGTTATTACTCATGCATTTTGTACAATCAAGGTCGCACTTTCCCACATATGCGTCTTGACACTGAAGCCATAACTGGACTGCAATGTTTGGAAGAAGCTCTGGATTGCTTCAGAGAGTCAGGCTTGCTGCAGTTCGTCACTGATAATGAGCACTGGAATGAAGAATTGCTGCTCCAATTCTATGCCACTCTTCATATCCGTGGCTACAACAGGGATCTGAAGACTTGGGTCCTTGAGTGGATGACAGGCAATGTTCATCATGAAGCCAAAGCCTTTGATATCATTGAGCTTACTGGCCTGCCCACTCCAGGAGATCTGTATGAACCTGGTTGTCAGCTTCACAGTGCTGCTATGGAAAGCATCTTCCACAAGCCAGAGCCCAATATGAGTCAGATGCTTAGCATGATGAAGCCTTTGCCTCCAGATGCTGAATATCCTAAGGAGTTCTATGTTGAAGACCTTGAGAATCTGCCACGTACTATCTATCACATCATAAGGCGAACTCTCTGGCCCATCAAATGACATTCTCCACATGCCAAGCTAGAAGGCGCAATGAAGACGTTGGTCTTTCATATTCTTCATGGCAAAAGCTTCAATGGACAAGACTTCTTTATTCGCCAGCTTGCTGCATCAGGATCTGACATTTTTGGCTTGAAATTTTATGCTCCATGGATAATGCGGCTGATCAAACTACACTCAGCTGTCACCTATCAGCCCTCTGCTCGCAATCATCGGATCTTTTTGCCTGACGTCGATATGTCAGTTGAAGCCATCTATCCAGAGCCTGCCAAGGAGCCTCTTAGTCTTCAGAATGCTGAGAATCAAAGCTTCTCTCAAAACATTGAAGGAGTTCAAGCAGTCTCTCGTGTTTATCCTCTGGCTGGCACTACACGTGCACTTCACCGTGCCCTCACTGAAGCCACTGACAGCACCATTGCTCAACGGCCTAAGAAGCGATCCCGTGTTCTCAATGACCGAGAGCTTCTGGTTTCCCTTCATCAGAAACAGGATAGGCATCATGACTCGCTGAAGCGCCAAATGCAAAGCCTCTTGGTGGACGTAAATAGGATTCGCAATCTTGCCACCAAGAATGCCTTTGTTGCCCATGAAACCTGTCGGCGTACATGGAAAGGGCTGACGCTTATGTGCTCTGAGAATGATCTTCAAGAGGATGGCTTCTCTGAACGCTTCAAGTTTGACTCAACACCTCCAAGAAGGACTGTGCTGCGATGAACTCCGTCTCTTGAAGACTCTAAGTTCTCTTCCTCCACGGCAACTGTCAATGCCAGAGTGATCGATGACGAAGACGATGCTACTTCACCGCCCCCTACTTCTGCACGCATCGACACTGCCCCGAGTTCGTCTGCACCGCGTAACAACACCGACGACCTTGCTGCTTCACCTACTCCTCATAGGAACGAGTAGATGCTCTATGTCTTCAAACCTTTTTGGTCCTTACTGACAAAAGGGGGAGAAGCATATGAGTTTGATAGTCTTCAAGCGGGTCCATATGGGCGGTTGCTTTATATTTTGCCTAGTGTTTACAACTCTCGTTTTGATACATTTGGTTCTTTGAGTTGTAACACTTAAACTCGATGGTCGTCTGCTACTTATTTGCTATTCTGTGATGCGATGATAAATTCCGCATGTGTGATGATAAATTCCGCACTTAGATCATTTTGCAGACGTCCATTTTTCATTATGCATGTCATTATCTTCACATACTTTTCATGCATGATGAATTGTCATCATAAGTTGAAGAGGATCTCCAAAACCAAATTACTTATATGCACATCTTCAGGGGGAGCCCTTGCAACTTATGAAGACAATCCCCTATCCTTTACAATTTCACATATTATATTCCCCGTTGAAAACTTCAACTAGTTTGTCATCAATCACCAAAAAGGGGGAGATTGTAAGTGCATCTAGTGCCACCCCTAGTTGGTTTTGGAGTATTGACGACAAACCTAGTTCAGGGACTAATGTGTTCGTGAGAATTGCAGGATAACACAGGTAGAAGTCCCTCATTGATTCGGTTTTCCTACTAGAGATGACCCCTAAAATGTAAGAAGACACTGAAGACAAAGGTGGTATGTGAAGACATTCACATTGAAGACTATGACAAGAGAAGACATCGCATGAAGACTATGCAGCGCGAAGACTTCGTTCTTTCATCGTTCTTTTTCTTCTTTGTTGAGTCATAGGACGCACCGTACTATTAAGTGGGGTCCAAGAGAACCAGTTAGAATGACTGAAGTGATGCTTAACCAAAATCCTATGTCTTTGAGTAAAGACTATGAGAGCAAATCTTGTCCAGAGTTGGATAAGTCAGCTTTTGTCGGCGTTCTGGGAACGGGGGTCCCCAGACTTGCCTGCCTGCGGCCTGCGGCGTGGCTCAAAGGGGGGCCCAGCGCGGCCCATCTTCACCAACACAAATCCAAGACCCTCGCGAGGGGCCAAGCCTCGCGGGGCGGACGACGCGGAGCTTCCTCAGGCACGGCCTCGTCAGGCTGGCTCACGAGGAGGCGGAGAGATCAAGGTGGGGTACCTCACGAGGTGCCCGTGACGCAAGCCATGACGACCGGGGGCGCCAGGCGGGTGCCAGCCCGCGCAGTGTCCTCCCTTCCTCTTTGGTGCAAAGGGGGAAGCGCAGCCGCGGAGTACCGAGGCATCAGGCAAAGGTTGCGATTTCGGAGCAACGAGACCAAGACCAGGAGGACTACGAGACGGAGGTCACCATGGAGCCCAAGACGGCGTCATCACCAGAGCTTTGCGCAGGCGAAGACTACTTTTGTCAGGATAGTTGATACTAGCTGCCCCCCTTCAAATTAGCCCGCCATTGTTGGCTCCCTTCCCGCTCGATATTTGGGAAGAGGACCAGGGCCTCTATAAATAGGACCAGCCACCCACAGAGCAAGGGAAAAGGCAGGCAGAGAGGGAGACAGGGAAGAGAGAGAGAGAAAGGTGACTGAGCCCCTCCCGGCAGTTCATCGCCCCAGCCAAGAACAGACCCTCGTGAGGCTGTTCTTCCTTGTATTGTTCATCATCATCAGCCCAAGAGGCAATCCACCACACCACACACTGGAGTAGGGTATTACACCACAACAGTGGCCCGAACCAGTATAAACCCTGTGTCTCTTGTGTTGTTCTTTCCATAGTTTAGATCCTAGCAAGGCGGGGGGGTGCAGGTAGGTAGGAGGCGAAATCTCCGCGCGCACCCTAGTGTTCGAACCTCAAGGGTCTGCCGGAACCCAAAATCCGATAGCTTTGCTTGTAGCCCAAGTAAAGTTGCCGTGTGTGTTTGAAATCTGACCGTTGGAACATGTGTCAGTTCCTTAGTGACCCAGGGTCATTTCGAACAAATCAGGTCGGGTTGCCTAGTGGCTATAAATAGCCCACCCCCTACAACCATAAATGGTTGGCTGCTCAGAGTTAGAGCACAGCTTTTGTCGTTTGAGAGCAACCCACCTCGAAGCCTTTGAGTGAGAATTCCTTGCGAGGATAAAGCCCTAAACACCCAGAGCCAAAGAGTGTTAGGCATCACTTAAGTCTTCCTGTCTGTGGGATCTGAAGACTTATTACACTTGAGGACTGTGAATCCTCCAGCCGGTTAGGCGTCGTGTTCTGAGCATCCAAGAGTCATTGTGGATCACCGGTGAACGAAGTCTGTGAAGGTTTGGAAGTCTACCTTGAAGACTTACCAGAGTGATTGGGCGAGGACTGGGTGTCCTTAGCTCAAGGGGAATAAGGTGAAGACGAGGTCTTCTGAGTTGAGTCTCAGCCTCCCTAACCAGACGTACAATTGTCACAGCAACTGGAACTGGTCCAACAAATCATTGTCTTCAATGAGTCACTAGTTTCATCCTTCCCTTCCCTTTGCTTACTGTTGGTCCTTGTGAAGTCATTGTATGATTGCATTATCTTTTGTCTTCACTGAGTGACTACTTGTTTTGATTGGCTTCACAATATCTTCCTACCTGATCTTTACTGCCTAGCTGCTATTAGTCATTATGCTTTCACTTCATTGAATAGTTGACTATGGTTTGCCTAGTGTAGTCTACCTTCCGCTGTATGGTAATAGTTTTATTTATATCGTTTGTCTTCGAAACTTCCATGTTTTGAAGACTTTCATAAAAATCGCCTATTCACCCCCCCCCCCTCTAGTCGATCACTAGCACTTTCACTTTGGCCCGTCTTTTCCTTTCCTCCTGTATTGCAAGAACAAGTATGGGGCCCCGCGGGGGCGTGTAATGAACTACAATGCTTATGCTGCTTGGTGGCATGTTTATCGCTCTTTTGTTGTGTTATGACGTTCGCGCTCCGTGTAGACTTAAAAAATGGTAACTTAGCTAGATGCGCCCAGGGTAGTCTCCTATCTCGTGAGGGTACGCCTTCTGGCACCTGGTGAGCCCTCCTAGTTGCTGGCTCGGGGGTCGTTGTCCGGCGTCACAGAACTGCAGAAATCACTGAGACATCCGTCAGGTGCCTTGCCCTTCCTTGTGCGAGGCCTCAATGACCATGGCCCAGCACACCACGTCGCGATACCCGTGGGGCACAGACTCAAGGGAGGGTGCGCCAACCGTGGGCTCGATCGAGAGTGCCTCACGAAGGTCAGGGGAGCCGGAACTCTGGAGCAACAGGCTTTTGGCGAGGCGTGTTCGTGGCCTGGCGAGCGCACACGCCTGCCCAGCCCTCGCGTGAGGCACGAGAGGGAGAGCGTCGGGCAACTGCCGCCCTCCCTGGCACAAAATAAAGAACCAAGCGAAGAAGTAGGGTAAAGAAAGGGTTCAACCGAGCAATCAAGAAACGCCAGAACTCCAAATTCCATAAAAGGGAGGCAAACCAACTACAGAAAGCAAATGAACAGCTGTGTCCGGCACTTAATCTAGTCTTCCGACCACCACGGAGCTAAGTGCTGCCACTAGGACGTGGGAGGGAGCCCCCGAGGCTCGAGGGTGGCACTCCGGAGACTCCAGGGCGTGTACAGCCCCACTCATTGTTACGTGAGAGTGTCATGAGCGGAGACCTTCACAGGCACTGGGCCTTGCTTCAAGGGTAGAACTTCCGGAGGTGTTGGATGTTCCAGGCGTTCTGGATGGGGATCCCGTCCTGTGTCTCCAGGTGCCAGGACTGAAGACACGGGCAATCCTAAACGGGCCCTCCCACATGGGTGAGAGCTTGTGCAGCCCTTCCATAAAGAGCACCCGCCTCAGGACAAGATCTCCCACCTCGAGCGTCCTAGAGCGAACGCCGCGACAGTGGTACCGTCACAGCGCCTGCTGGTACCTTGCCGCCCGGAGCGAGGCTTCACGGCGGCGTTCCTCCCCCAACACAAGTTCCACCCCCCGCATGGCGTCCTGCTGCGTCTCATCAAATGCTAGGACCCGCGCGGAGCGATGTCTGACCTCGTGTGGGAGAACCGCTTCTGCTCCGTAGACGAGGACGAACGGGGTCTCGCCTGTTGTCTTGATGGTGGTGGTGCGGATGGACCACAACACGGATTGGAGCTCGTCGTGCCAGCCCCTGCCGCAGGCCTCGAGCTTCTTCTTGAAGGTCCGGGTCTTGAGGCCTCTCAAGACCTCCGCGTTGGTGCACTTGGCTTGGCCGTTGCTCCTGGTGTGTGCTACCGAAGCATAGCAAATCTGCATTTCAAGGTTAGCACAAAATGTCTTGAAGAGATTGCTAGTGAACTGCGAGCCGTTATCGGTGATGATGCGGTTAGGACCCCAAACCGGCTTACTAGGCCCTTGACGAACTTAACTGCCAACCCGATTAGATGGTTCGGATGGCTTCCACCTCCGCCCATTTGGTGAACTTATCGATGGCGTCGTAGAGGTAGCCGTTGCCCCCCTGGCGCTCGAGGGAATGGACCCAGGATATCCAGCCCCCAGACCGCAAACAGCCACGAGAGTGGGATGATATGGAGGCCCTGAGTAGGCTGGTGGATTTGCTTGGCATGGAACTGGCAAGCCTCGCAGGACTTTACCAACTCGGTTGCATCGCTAAGTGCCGTGGGCCAGTAGAATCCGCTGCAGAATGCCTTGCCAACCAGGGTGCGTGATGACGAGTGATGCCCGCAGTCCCCGCCGTGTATGTCAGCTAGCAGCTCGCCCCCTGCTTCCTAGAGATGCATCGCAAAGAAACATCGTTGGGTCGTTTCATGTACAACTCCCCATCCTGGATCCAATACGCCATAGCTTGTCGGGCCATGCGCTCCGCTTCCTCTTCTTTCTCCGGTAGTGTCCCCCGTGGCAGGAATGCCTTGAATTCTTCAGTCCAGCACCCCTCCTGAGTTTCAAGCACAAGGAGCAGGCATGCTCCTGAGGTCGGGCCACAGGTGGGAGCTCCTGAGGTTGGTGGTGGTGGGAGCTCCTGAGGTTGGTGGTGGTGGGAGCTCCTCTCGAGACGACGTAGGCTCCGCAGCTGGAGGGGCCACTGAAGGCTTAAAGAGCCGCTCCTCGAAGACGTCAGGCTCCTGGGGTTGTCGCCTTGATGCCCGCTTGGCGATATCGTCCGCTTCCTTATTTGTGCCACGGGGCACATGCTGCAGTTCTAGGCCCAGGAATTGCTTCTCCATTTTGCGTACCTCCGCGAGGTATGCCTCCATGTGCTCGTCCTTTGGCTTGTATACCTTGTTGGAGAAGTTGACGAGGAGCTGAGAGTCGCCCTTGATGGTGAGGCGCTTCACCCCCAAGGCTGCTGCATCCTTGAGGCCGGCGACCAAACCTTCGTACTCCACGATGTTGTTGGAGACCTTCTCGCCCTGCTCGAAGCAGAGTTGTACTGTGTAGTAGAGCTTGTCTTGAGTGGGCGAGATGAGCACGGCTCCAACCCCCGCGCCCTGGTTTGCGAAAGCGCCGTCGAAGTACATGACCCAGCCGTCTGGTGCTTCACTTCCTGGTGAAAGGGATTGGTTCTCGCACGCTTCGAGCTCTGGAGCGTCGGTCCACTCTACCACGAAGTCGGCGAGGGCCGCTCCCTTGATGACCCTGGTTGTGCTGAACTCCAGATGGAATGCTTGCAGCTCGATGTTCCACTCGGTGACTCTCCCTTCTGCGTTGGGGCTCCGGAGCACCCTCTCCAGTGGGTAGGCTGAGACGACCTTAATTGGGTGGCCTTGGAAATAGTGACGCTGCTTGCGTGAGGCCACCAGGAGCGCGAGCATGAGCTTCTGTGGCATGGGGTATCATGCCCTTGCGTCCTATAGCACCGTGCTGACGAAGTAGACCGGGTGCTCGATGAGGGAGGGAACGTCGGTGGAGCCTACGGCCTCCAGAGGTTGTGGCGCCTCCCAAGGTACAGGACCTCAGGAGCTTGGTTGCCCACCACAGCCTCCGCAGGCCCACAGATGCCATCTTGTGGGGTCTGATCGTCCGAGGGCGTCGTCGTGGCCTTAGCAGTTCCATCCTGATGCCACTCCGTCCCGGCTAGAGATTCGTCATTACGTGGCGTTCCCTTGGCCCGGCGCTCCTCCCGGATAGCCACCAATGTCACGCTGGCTGAATGGGGCGTGGCGACCTGGTAGAGCACTTGGGGCTCGAGGGGTTGAGGCGCGACCATCACCGGGGGGGCTGGTCAAATATCTCTTGAGATCTTGAAATGCTAGGTCGGCCTCTAGGGTCCACTCAAATAGGCCCTTCTTCTTCATCAGCTTGAAGAATGGCAGGGCGCGTTCTCCCAGTTTGGAGATGAAGCGCCCCAACGACGTCATGCAACCCACGAGCTTCTGCATTTCCTTGAGAGTTTGGGGCGGGCTCATATCTTCTATCGCCTTAACCTTCTCCGGGTTTGCTTCGATCCCCCTGTGCAACACGAGGAAACCCAGCAACTTGCCTGACGGGACGCCGAACACGCACTTCTCTGGATTGAGCCGCAGGTCCACCCGTCGCAGGCTGGCGAATGTTTCCTCCAGGTCTTGTATGAGGGTCCTCGCTTCCCGAGATTTCACCACGATGTCGTCAACGTAGGCCTCAGCGTTCCTCCCAAGCTGCTGGCCCAGGGCGATGTGCATCAGCCGCTGGAAGGTTGCCCCAGCGTTGCGCAGTCCGAATGGCATGCAGGTGTAGCAGTATACCCTGCACCGGGTCAGGAAGGCCGTACTCTCCACGTCCTCCACCACCATCTTGATCTAGTGATAACCCGAGAAGGCATTGTAAGTGCATCTAGTGCCACCCCTAGTTGGTTTTGGAGTATTGATGACAAACCTAGTTGAGGGACTAATGTGTTTGTGAGAATTGCAGGAAAAAACAGGTAGAAGTCCCTCATTGATTCGGTTTTACTACCAGAGATGACCCCTAAAAATGGTACATGAAGATATTCACTTTGAAGACTATGACAAAAGAAGACACGTTATGAAGCATATGGAGCTCGAAGACTTAGATCTTTCGTAGTTCTTTTTCTTTTGTGTTGAGTCATAGGAACCACCGTACTGTTAAGTGGGGTCCAGGAGAACCAGTCAGAATGACTGAAGTGATGCCTAAATCAAAAACCTATATCTTCGAGTGAAGACAATGAGAGCGAATCTTGTCCAGAGCCGGACAAGTCAGCTTTGCTTGTAGCCCAAGTAAAGTTGCCATGAGAGTTCGAAATGTGACCGTTGAGACACGTGTCAGTTCCTTAGTGACCCAGGGTCATTTCGGACAAATCAGGTCGGGTTGCCAAGTGGCTATAAATAGCCCACCCCCACAACCATAAACAGTTGGCTGCTCATATTTCAGTGCACGGCTTTTGTCGTTTGAGAGCAACCCACCTCGAAGCCTTTGAGAGAAAAATTCCTAGTGAGGAGAAAAGCCCTAACCACCGAAAGCCAGAGTAAATTGGGCATCACTTAAGTCTTCGTGTCTGTGTGATCTGAAGACTTATTACACTTGAGGACTGTGAATCCTCCAGACGGTTAGGCGTCGCGTTCAGAGCATCGAAGAGACATTGTGGATTGCCAGTGAACAAAGTCTGTGAAGGTTTGGGAGTCTACCTTGAAGACTTACCAGAGTGATTGGGCGAGGACTAAGTGACCTTAGCTCAAGGAGAATACGGTGAGGACTTGGTGTCCTGAACTGTGTGTTCAGGACTGGGTGTCCGGGACTGTGTGTCCTAAGGTTTAAATACCTAGCCGCTCCAACCAGACGTACAGTTGTCACAGCAACTGGAACTGGTCCAACATATCATTGTCTTCAACGAGTCACTGGTTTTATCTTCACTTCCTTCTCTTACTGTTACTCATTGTGAAGCCATTGCATGCTTGCTTTATCTTTTTGTCTTCACAATGTGAAAGTATGATCTGTTTGGCTTCATAACTTCTTCCTACCTGATCCTTATTACACTGAAGCTGTTTGTCATTGTGCTTTCACTCTATTGAATACATGACCATGGCTGGCCTAGTGTAATCTAACTTCCGGTGCATAGTAATAGGCATACTCTTCGCTGTTTGTCTTCATAACTCTCATGTTTTGAAGACTTTCATAAAAATCGCCTATTCACCCCCCCCTCTAGTCGATATAACGCACTTTCAATTGGTATCAGAGCAAGGTGCTCCCTTGTTCTGTGTGATTTGGTTTAACCACCTGGAGTTTTAGCTATGTCGACTGCAGGGATAATCAAAGTCTCCGCTGCGTGCCCCGTCTTCGATGGAACTGAATATCCCTACTAGAAGAATAAGATGCGCATGCATCTTGAAGCCATTGACGTCGACCTATGGTATGTCGTCGAGAACGGCGTTCCCAAGGCTGGAGAAGGTGTCACTGCTGCTAATGTCAAGAAGTTCACTCAACTGGACTCTACTGCCAAAAATTTCATCTGTGGTCATCTGACAAAAGGACAGTATGGCCGTGTGAGTGCTTTGAAGACATCCAAGCTGGTTTGGGACTGGCTCTCCAAGGTCAATGAAGGCGTCTCAACCCAGAGAGATCAAAGAATCAGTGTTCTTCGCAACCTCTTCAAACGCTTCAAGCGAAATGACAATGAGAATGTCCAGCACACATTTGACCGGCTCACTGACATCACAAATGAGCTTCAAGCCCTCGGCGCCACTGAGATCACCAAACATGAAATCTTCAAGACGCTGCTAAGATCACTTGATAGTTCGTTTGACATCCTAGCCCTGATGATTCAAGAACGTCCTGATTTCAAGACACTTGATCCGTCTGACATACTTGAGAGGCTCAACACACATGAGTTTCAGCTTTCTGAGAAAAGAGATATCTACGGCAAACTATGGGCGAACTCGTGCCTTGAAGGCAAAAGCTGTTTCCTCATCTGAAGAAGAATCTGACTGCAGTTCTGATGATCCTGAAGACATTGGAAGAGAACTTGCAATGCTAGTGAAGAAGTTCCAAAAATTCACCAAGAAGAAAGGCTTCAGAAAATCTTCACGATCAAGCTCAAGGAATGATGAAGCTTCTGCTCATGACTACAAGAAGAAAACATGTCAGAAGTGCAAGAAAACTGGACACTTCATCTCTGAGTGTCCACAATGGGACAATGAGAACAGAAGGAAGAAGAAGAGCAAGGAATATGATTCTGACGACAAGAAGAAGAAGAAATACTCAAAGTCTTCTTCCAAGTCTTCCTCAAAGTCTTCATCACACAAGAAGAGCTCATCTGGCAAGGCACGTGCGTTTTTTGGCAAGGAGATGGATTCAGAGGAGGAGTCCGCATCTGAGGAGGCAGAGGTGGAGTCTGAGGAGGAGTCTGATTCTGGCATTGCGAGTCTGGCTACAGCACACGTCGCCAAGTCCATCTTCAACACTGAAGACAATGACTGCATCACCGAGACCGACGCAAATGACAAGAACAACTCCACTCCTACCTACTGCTTCATGGCACGCGGTGCCAAGGTAAACACACACACTACTCGCTATCAAACATCTAGTGACGATGACTCTGACTGTGATTCAAAACCCAGCTACAAAACACTTGCTAAAATTGCAACTGAACAACAGAAAGCTATGGAACATATTCAAAAACTGTTAGACAGAAGCAATGATCTGTTGGGTGCTGAAATGACTCGATATGAATCCTTAATTGAAGACATAAAAAACCTTCACGTTAAGTATCAGGAACTTGAAGATCGTCTTGATACTCTCTCAACAACTCATGAAAAGCTTTCCTATGATTATCTTCAAAGGAAGCAAGAACTTGAGAAATTGAGAGCGGCTCATGAAGATCTTCAAAAGGTAAACGAGTCACTTCACGCCGAACAGACCAGTCCCGCTCAGGAAGGATTTGAACCACCATGTCTTAAATGCATTGAGCGTGATAATGCTACTTCTGTTGTTGAATGTTCCACTGCTACTGCTGTTCCAATATCTTCAACTGTTGATGTGGTAACTAACCCCTCTGCTGAGGATACCACTGCTATTGCTGATGAGAATGCTAGGTTGAAGACATTGCTTGAAACAGGGATGTACAAAAGTCTTAAAGGACATCAGACATTATGTGATGTCCTCAAGAAGCAGATTCTGAACCGAAACCCTAGGAAAGAGGGTGTTGGGTTCGTGAGGAAAATAAATGCAGATGGCTCTTACTGGAAACCTGAGCAGTACCCCAAAACCACATGGGTTGCTGCAAAGGAACTTTCAGCAGATCCATCCAATTTATCTGTCTTCACTTGTGCTAACCCCATTATCATTGATGAATCCTTTGATGCAAACTATAAACTGTTTAAGAATCAGAATGGTGAAGTGTTTGCCAGGTACATTGGTACTAACTGCAGGAATGGACCACCTATGAAGAAGATCTGGGTTCCGAAAAAGTGTCTGAAAAATATTCCTATGAATGTGTTCATGACACCTCACTTGAAGAAGACAAACATCAGACCAAAGGCTTCATATGGTCCAAAGGCTTCATACAAACAGAGGACTCACCTGAGTCACACTAACGCAAATGTTTTGCAGGGAAACCATACTCAGGCATATGAATATGAGAGCGGTTCTTCGAATCGTCATGTTCATATGACCAAAAATTATTCTGCTTATTCCTATGAGTATTATTGTCCACCTGCTAGACTGTTTGCTAAGGCTTCAAAGCCAAAATTCTCAGATGCTGCACTTAGACTTATTGCTTCTAAGCCACCCTTGAAGATGTGGGTGGTTAAGAAAGCTTAACTCTCTTTTGCAGGGAAAGGTATCCAGCAGAAAAACAAAATCTTCTGATGCTATTGCTGGGGACCTTAAAAATCTTGTAGGGCGCAAGATAAAATGCCCGAATGGCATAATTATGTACTTCGTTCCTCAATCGCATGCTACTCTCCCTATTAGTCCTAATCTGGATCTAAGTTTTCATAACCCACTGGTTCGTCAAATGTTTTTGCTTCACAATTCTCTTCGTGAAGCCTATCCCCCTAACTGCACTGTAGGGTACGACACCAGCGACTTCAAAGTCTTCAGAATGGATTATTGACAGTGGGTGTACAAATCACATGACTGGCAAAAGAAGCCTTCTTATGGACTCAACCTTACGTCCATCCGACAAGAGCCACATCACATTTGCTGACACTGGTAAAAGTAAGGTATTGGGTCTAGGTAGAGTTGCAATCTAAAAGGATCAACACATGGATAAAGTCATGCTTGTTGAATCCCTTGGCTTCAACTTAATGTCTGTCTCAATGCTTTGCGATTTGAATATGATCGTAATGTTTGGAAAATATCGTTGCCTGGTACTAATGGAATCTAACAAGTCTCTAGTGTTTGAAGGGTATCGGAAAGGTGATTTGTACGTGGTAGATTTCTCAGCAGGACCACAACTTGCAGTATGTCTTCTTGCAAAAGCTTCAGAATGCTGGCTTTGGCATCGGAGGCTTGGGCATGCTGGCATGAGGAACCTCCACACCCTTGCGAAGAAGAAGCATGTCATAGGCATCGAGGGCGTCAAGTTCAAGAAAGATCACTTATGCGGTGCCTGTGAAGTAGGGAAGATGACAAGGGCAAAACATCTTTCGAAGACAATCATGACTACTACACAACCCTTCGAACTGCTCCACATGGATCTTTTCGGTCCCACTCACTACTCAACTTTTACTACTTCTGCTTGCCTCTATGGCTTTGTCATTGTTGATGATTACTCTAGATATACTTGGGTGCACATAATCCTTTACAAGACTGAAGTGCAGGATGTCTTCAGACGCTTCGCCAATCGAGCTATGAACAATTTTGGCGCCAAGATAAAGCACATCAGAAGTGACAATGGCACTGAATTCATGAACACTGGCCTTGACACATATCTTCATACCTTGGGCATCACACATGAATTTTCAGCTCCGTACACGCCACAGCAGAATGGCATCGTCGAACGCAAGAACAGAACACTCATTGAGATGGCCAGAAAAATGCTAGATGAATACAAGACTCCAAGAAAATTCTGGACTGAAGCCATTGACACTGCATGTCATACAATCAATCGTGTTTATCTTCACAAGCTTCTGAACAAGACATCTTATGAACTCCTAACTGGCAAGAAGCCAAATGTCAGTTACTTCAGAGTATTTGGAGCAAGGTGCTAGATTAAAGACCCATACCACACCTCAAAGTTTGCACCAAAAGCACATGAGGGCTTTATGCTTGGATATGGAAAGGATTCACACTCCTACAGAGTCTTCAATCTCTTCCATTACAAAGTGGTTGAAACAGTGGATGTGCGGTTTGATGAGACAAATGGTTCACAAAGAGAGCAATTGCCAAATGTTCTAGATGAAGTTCCAGCTAGTGAATCAATCAAGCTTATGGGAACTGGAGAGATTATTCCTTCTGAAGCTCATCCTGAAGAAGAACTTATCATCTCAGCACCTGATCAACATGAAGACATTGCTCAGCCTGAAGACATTCCTCCCAACAACAACACAGATTAGCAAGAGCAAAGTCTTCGCCCTATACATCCTCGTGTTGCCAATGAAGTGCAGATTGACAGAATAATTGACAGCATCAATGCACCTGGTCCACTCACTCGTTCAAGGGCAACTCAGCTAGCAAATTTTTGTGGGCACTTCGCATTCATATCAATATCAGAACCCAAGAAAGTTGAAGAAGCCTTCATGGAACCTGAATGGATTCAAGCTATGCAAGAAGAGCTTCAATAGTTTGAGCTGAATAATGTATGGGAACTAGTTAAGCGTCCTGATCCACAAAAGCACAACATTATAGGCACTAAATGGATATATCGCAACAAACAAGATGAGCATGGTCAAGTTGTCAGAAACAAAGCTCGTCTCGTTGCTCAAGGATATACTCAAGTGGAGGGCATTGACTTCGATGAAACATTTGCTCCTGTGGCTAGGCCTGAAGCCATACGCATACTGCTGGCCTATGCAAATCATCATAACATACTTCTATATCAAATGGATGTGAAAAGTGCCTTTCTCAATGGCAATATTGAAGAAGAAGTGTATGTTGCACAACCGCCTGGCTTTGAAAATCCAAAACATCCTGACATGGTATACAAGCTCAACAAGGCACTGTATGGCCTCAAACAAACCCCTAGGGCCTGGTATGACACACTCAAGTACTTCCTGAAGAGCAAAGGCTTCATACCTGGTTCCCTGGATCCCACTCTTTTCACGAAGACATATGATGGTGAAATGTTGGTGTGCCAAATATATGTGGATGACATTATCTTCAGCTGCACCAATCAGAAATACACAGACGAGTTTGGATATATGATGCAAGAGCAATATCAGATGTCCATGATGGGGGAGCTGAAGTTCTTCCTTGGTCTTCAAATACGACAACAACGCAATGGCATCTTCATATCTCAAGAGAAGTATCTCAAAGATTGCCTGAAGAAGTTCGGTATGCAAGACTGCAAAGGCTTCACAACACCAATGCTAGCCAAACATCATCTAGGTCCTGACGACAATGGTAAAGAGTTCGATCAAAAGGTATACCGCTCCATGATTGGGTCTTTGCTTTATTTATGTGCATCTAGGCCAGATATTATGCTTAGTGTTTGCATGTGTGCTCGATTTCAAGCGGCACCAAAGGAGTCGCATCACTTAGCTGTGAAGCGAATTCTTTGATATTTGGCTCACACCCAACTCTAGGATTATGGTATCCAAAGGGCTCAGAGTTTGATTTGGTTGGATTTTCGGATGCTGATTATGCTGGTGACAAGGTTGATCGCAAGTCTACATCAGGCACATGTCACTTTCTGGGACGATCACTTGTATGTTGGTCTTCAAAGAAGCAGAACTGTGTATCTCTCTCCACTGCTGAATCTGAATACATTGCTGCTGGATCTTGCCGCGCTCAGCTTCTGTGGATGAAGCAAACACTCAAGGACTATGGCATTCATCTGAAGCAAGTGCCACTTTACTACGACAACGAAAGCGCCATCAAGATTGCCAACAACCCAGTTCAGCACTCGAAGACAAAGCACATTGAAATTCATCATCACTTTCTCAGAGATCATGTTGTGAAGGAAGACATTGATATCATACACGTCAACACTGAAGAGCAATTGGCAGATATCTTCACCAAGCCCTTGGATGAGAAGAGGTTTTGCAAGTTACGGTGTGAGCTAAATATCTTGGAATCCTCAAATGTCCTGTGATCAGGCACACATCCTAACACTTATGCATATTGATGACTTAGATGTGCAACACACAAAGTAAAGTATATCTTCAATCAATGAAGACATACATTCTAAGTGTGAATACATTAATGTGGAATTTGACTTCGGAGCGCCACGATAATTGTGCGCCGTGTCTGGGTCTAATACTTCCTATACGGTGGGTAACGCCACCACCAAACGTTCCATTTTGAAGTGTTTCACTCATGGCGTTACCTTGAAATATCTTCACATTTGGTTTGGCTTCGAACTCAACATGTCTTCATGATTATCTTCACTACGTTGATTATATAGATATATACTCTAGTGTTCTGTCCTCTATAGCATTCACTTATAGCTATGTCTTCTTGGTTGAATCTTTTGAACTAAGTGAATGTGATCAGACCCTAATCTCTCTATGCTTTCTATCTCAAATTCTATCTCTCCAAGTCATATGCATTCTATTGAAACTATCGAATTTCTTCACTATATCCTTGTCAGCTGAAGATATAGAGACAACCATAAAGTCCGTTTTTAATGCTCATTCCTCCACATAAAATCCGGAGAAGCAGGAACGACCGCCCGACAATTTAGGCGCGCGTGGGATGTGGAACAAACCCCAAACTTCCGCTAACTGGCCACGCATTCCTCAAATGCGAACCGCCAGGGGCACCTGTGTAATAGCACAGTGCCGCCCCTGAGCCTATAAATTCACACTTACCGCGGTCATTATCTCTTTCTTCCACCCTCGCACGAACCCTAGCGCCACCGCTAGCACTCGACGACGCCGGAGACGAAGCGCTTCGCTGCCGCAACCTCTCCAACGCCGTCCTCACGCCGACCGCGGACATCGTCCTCTCCGTCGTCGCCATAGGTGTTTTCCGTCGCCAAGTTAGGGCACGGAGGACTGAACTGCTCGGCATCAACTCCCTTCCGTCTAGCAGTTCCAGTGTGGTAAATAAAACTTCTTTTTACAGCCCCTTCTGATCTTATGGTTCTGTCACTTTCTACCATAAGAAGTTTGTCTTCACACAAGTTAGATCTCTCAATCTGCATCTCATAACATGCCTAGTATATTCACTTGTGCCTCATAAAGTAGTTAGATTCCTCACTTGTACTGATCTGTGGGTTCGTACAAATCTGGAACCAACTTCTTATCTATGAGTGAATGTCTTCGCATGATGAGGTCATTGTCTTCTAAACTGATTAATCTTCAAAACCTTCTGAGAATGCATATGACCTCTTCCCCTTCCCTCGCACCTTAATGCTGTCACAGGTACATGTCCGTGGGAGAATCCTTCGGTTCTCATAGTCTGCATTCATTTGCAGAATTCTTACAGCATCACATAAACTCTCCTGAAGCCAGTTCCTGTTGGTCCAGAAAAGGAAAGCCTTTGAAGCCTTTGAAAGTTTTGAAGCCTTTCAAGTTAAAGTTTATGGCTTCAGAAGAAGCAGCAAGGAAGGGGGGCAGACAGAGACGTGAGGGAACTTCCAAAGATCTGCCTGAAGACTTGGCAGAAATGTACAAAACAGATCCAGAAGAGAGCTATGGGCAGCGCAAGACCCGAATCCAATGGATTCAACGCTATTGGGCAGAACAGTGGTTCAAATACCGCTTCGTCACTCAGGAGTATGCTGAAAAGAGTGCCATCAAGAAGCCATGGGGGGACATCTTATACAAGAATCTCGTACCCAAGACCAGAGATGAAGCCATTGCTCAAGGCTTCTACCCATGCATGGTCCGAGGACCACAGCCTGATGATGCGCATCCGTCTTCACTCCTCTGGTGTCGTGATGACAATCTCTTCAAGCGCAACTTTAAGTTTGCCCAACAATCAGCGAAGCTGAATAAGAAGAAATTTGGGTTAGATTTCAACCCTGGTCCCTCCGCACCAAGGGCAGATGGCACACGCGACGCTGAACCCAATATCATCGGTCCGTTTGCCAATCTTGAGGGCCTGATCACCCACATCTTAGTCCAAGGGACTGCCGTGAATGACCCTCCAGCTGACTCTGATTCTGATGAAGCTCCTGCTGTGTCGAAGCCAAAGCAGACGAAGAGATCAAAAGCTTCAAAGCCGGTCCCTGCCTCAAAAATCTCAAGGGCAAAGCCATTGAAAACTGCACCTCCTGAAGTCAGTGTGCAGTCTGAAGACGTATCCCGCGTCTCCAAGCCCCTGAAGGAAAAGGAGCCCCAGCAACAAACAGGCAAAGAGCTCACTACTGCTGCCATTCTGCGCAGCGAAGCCATTGATCTATCAAGCGATGAAGATCTGGGAGATGACGCTCTAGAGCAACTTATCAAAAGCAAAGAAGAAGCTAAAATCTTCAACAACCTGCCTCTCTTTGATGTCGCCATCATCCACAACTTTATCGATGAATGGTTTGACTCACCAGACATAAGCTTCAATGATCTGCAGCTGCCTGTTAGCCTCAGCGTCGCCTTTCAAGGCGCAATCGCTTCAGAACTTGCCATTGCTCAGCGCATCGTTGAGCTGAAGCAGAAAATTGATCATGAAAAGGCTCAGTTCAAGAAGCACATGGCCAGGCTCAGCGTGCAGGAAGTGAAGAGCTTCAAAACCATGTTGCATGAGCTCAAGGAAAACTTTCTGAAGAAGCATGCTGAAGCTCAGGGCTCGCGTGAGAGGATGAAGTCTCTGGCAGAACGATGTGTGCAGGCCTACAATGAGGCCGAGAAGCGCAAGGCACTTGGGCGTCCTGGCATCGACCCCAAGATGGCCGCAAAGAAGAAGAAGCAGCCCGCTGTGAATGAACCAGAGGCACCAAGACAAGAAACTCCGCTTGTCTTCCCAACCGCAACGACTGGCTCGAAGCCAAAGAGCCGGTCAACAGCTTCAGAGCTAAAGAAGACAAGAACTGCAGAGGCTGAAGCCAGAAAAAGGAAGAGCTTTGAAGCCTCTCCTAATGCCCCCAGCAAAAAGAAGCACAAGATCAAGAAATCTCGGGCTGCTCCCACAGAGCCCTTGATGGTTGAACCCCTCTCTGTCATTCACCCCAATGTAGAAAGACGGCTGACAGTTCATGAGCCTGCTCCCACAGAGGCTCCTGAAGCTGAAGATATTCTAGCAGCCGACCCCATAGCTGCTGAAGACATTGGTCACCAAGACAATGTACAAGATGATGCAGCCCTTCCTCAGCTTGAAACAAGCGAACTCATCAGTATTGGTCGTCCTCTGACGCCAATGGCACAAGATGGGTCATGGGCGGATCGTCCTCAGGAGGAAGAAGACTTTGAGGCCCAGCCCACTCCGACACCACAAGCGTCGTCTGCGTTCCGTAGGCTTCGCAAAGGTCCACGGCCTCAAGTACATACTGAAGAAATTCCGGCTGCATCAGCCGAAGACAATGAAGAAGCACCACCAGAACAAACTTCCCCACTCCATCAAGATGCAGTTCTCCAGAAGAACGTGCCTGAGTTTGCTCCTCCAACTACACCAGCAGAGGAAGAAAATGTTGCGGCTGCCACCACAAACACTGAAGCAAATGTGGAGCCCGCCCCAGCAAATGCTTCAGCGGACAGCGAAGCTACTAAGCCTGACGCTTCTGTTCCTGAGTCTGCTGCAGGTCCACAGTTTGATTATCATATTGAGCACAGGCCTCATGTCTAGAAGCCAGTCCCAAGGCTTCCAAGGTTCCCAGGTCCTGCATCAGCACCTGGCTCCTTTGATATTAACAGCTTCAAGGCAGACAATACATTTTTCAATAGCTCCAAGAACCCCTATTCAAGGGAAAGGATTGTATCAGATAGGTTTTGGAGCTATTCTCAGCGCAGCTATTATTCATGCATCTTATACAACCAAGGTCGCATCTTCCCGCACAAGCGCCTTGAGGTTGAAGCCATTGCTGGTCTGCCATGTCTTGAGGAAGCTTTGGATTGCTTCAGGCAAGTGGGTCTGCTGCCGTTTGTGACTGATGAAGAGCACTGGAATGAAGAGCTTCTGCTTCAGTTCTATGCCACCCTTCATATAAAAGGATACAACAGAGATCCGAAGACTTGGATCCTGGAGTGGATGACTGGCAATGTCCATCATGAAGCCAATGCATTTGATATCATTGAGCTCACCGGCCTGCCCACTCCAGGCAAATTCTTCGAGGAAGGCTGTCAACTACATTCTGAAGCTATTGAGAGCATATTCCAGAGGCCTGAACCCAATATGAGTCAGATGCTCTCAATGATGAAGCCATTGCCTCAGGATGCACCTTATCCTACTGAGTTCTTCGTTGAAGACCTAGAGTACCTGCCCAGGACCATATATCACATCATCCGGCGGACTCTCTGGCCCATTAAGGGGCACTCTCCAAATGCAAAGATTGAAGGTGCAATGAAGACTCTCATATTCTATATCCTGCATGGCAAATGCTTCAACGCACAGGATCTCTTCATACGCCAACTTGCAGCGTCAGGCTCGGAATTATTTGGTTTGAATTTCTATGCCCACTGGGTGATGAGGCTGATCAAACTGCACTCTACGATCTCGTATCAGCCCTCAGCCCGGAACCATCGGATCTTCCTGCCAGATGTGGATACCTCTGCTGAAGCAATATATCCTGAGCCTGACAAGCAACCGATAAGTCTTAAGAATGCAGAACACCAGACCTTCACACAGAATGTTGAAGGTGTTGAAGCTATATCCAGGGTATATCCGTTGGCTGGCACTACACGTGCACCAGCATCTACTGAAGCCACAGACAGCACAAATGCTCCAAGACCCAAGAAGCGTGCTCGTGTCCTCACTGACCGAGAGATTCTTGTGGCCCTTCACCAAAAGTAGGTTAGGCATCACAACTGGCTAAAACGTCAGATGAAGAGCCTCTTGGTGGATGTCAATCGTCTTCGAAACCTTGCCACCAAGAATGCCTTCGTTACACATGAGACTTGCCATCGTACGTGGAAAGGGCTCTCAATGATATGCACTGAAGCTGAACTTGAAGAGGATGGCTTCACAGAGCGCTTCAAGTTTGACACCACACCTCCTAGAAGGGCTGTGATGCGCAACACACCATCACCTGAAGACTCTGAGTTTTCTTCATCTGCTGCCACAGTTACTGCAAGGATCATTGATGAAGACGACGATGCTACTTCACCACCACCTGCTTCAGCACCTCCAAGTTCTGCACCGCCAAACAACTCCACCGACCCTGCTGCGCCTGGGAAATCGTAGAAAACTCTATGTCTTCAAACCTTTTTGGTCATTACTGACAAAAGGGGGAGAAGCATATGATGTTTATAGTCTTCAAGTGGGTCAATATGGGCGGGTGCCTTATGTCTTGTTATATTTTGCTTCGTGTTTACAACTCTTGTTTTTGCTTCATTTGGTTCTTTGAGTTGTAAACACTAAAACTCGATGGTCGTCTGCTACTTGTTTGCCACTCTGTTTGCGAAGATAAATTCCGCATGTGCGACGATAAATTCCGCACTTATCTCATTCTGCAGACATCCATTTTCCATTATGCATGTCATTATCTTCATATACTTTCACATGCATAGTGGATTGTCATCATAAGCTGAAGTGGATCTCCACAAGTACAACCTGCCATGTGCATTTGCATTCCAAAAGCAAATTAACTTATATGCACATCTTTAGGGGGAGCCCTTGCAACTTATGAAGACAATTCCCTATCCTTTACAAACTTCACACCTTATATTCCCCGTTGAAAACTTCAACTAGTTTGTCATCAATCACCAAAAAGGGGGAGATTGTAAGTGCATCTAGTGCCACCCCTAGTTGGTTTTGGAGTATTGACGACAAACCTAGTTGAGGGACTAATGTGTTTGTGAGAATTGCAGGAAAACACAGGTAGAAGTCCCTCAATGATTCGGTTTTACTACCAGAGATGACCCCTAAAAATGTATGAAGACATTGAAGACAAAGGTGGTACATGAAGATATTCACTTTGAAGACTATGACAAAAGAAGACACGTTATGAAGCATATGGAGCTCGAAGACTTAGATCTTTCGTAGTTCTTTTTCTTTTGTGTTGAGTCATAGGAACCACCGTACTGTTAAGTGGGGTCCAGGAGAACCAGTCAGAATGACTGAAGTGATGCCTAAATCAAAAACCTATATCTTCGAGTGAAGACAATGAGAGCGAATCTTGTCCAGAGCCGGACAAGTCAGCTTTGCTTGTAGCCCAAGTAAAGTTGCCATGAGAGTTCGAAATGTGACCGTTGAGACACGTGTCAGTTCCTTAGTGACCCAGGGTCATTTCGGACAAATCAGGTCGGGTTGCCAAGTGGCTATAAATAGCCCACCCCCACAACCATAAACGGTTGGCTACTCATATTTCAGTGCACGGCTTTTGTCGTTTGAGAGCAACCCACCTCAAAGCCTTTGAGAGAAAAATTCCTAGTGAGGAGAAAAGCCCTAACCACCCAAAGCCAGAATAAATTGGGCATCACTTAAGTCTTCGTGTCTGTGTGATCTGAAGACTTATTACACTTGAGGACTGTGAATCCTCCAGACGGTTAGGCGTCGCGTTCAGAGCATCCAAGAGACATTGTGGATTGCCAGTGAACGAAGTCTGTGAAGGTTTGGGAGTCTACCTTGAAGACTTACCAGAGTGATTGGGCGAGGACTAAGTGACCTTAGCTGAAGGAGAATACAGTGAGGACTTGGTGTCCTGAACTGTGTGTTCAGGACTGGGTGTCTGGGACTGTGTGTCCTAAGGTTTAAATACCTAGCCACTCCAACCAGACGTACAGTTGTCATAGCAACTGGAACTGGTCCAACATATCATTGTCTTCAACGAGTCACTGGTTTTATCTTCACTTCCTTCTCTTACTGTTACTCATTGTGAAGCCATTGCATGCTTGCTTTATCTTTTTGTCTTCACAACGTGAAAGTATGATCTGTTTGGCTTCATAACTTCTTCCTACCTGATCCTTATTACACTGAAGCTGTTTGTCATTGTGCTTTCACTCTATTGAATACATGACCATGGCTGGCCTAGTGTAATCTAACTTCCGCTGCATAGTAATAGGCATACTCTTCGCTGTTTGTCTTCATAACTCTCATGTTTTGAAGACTTTCATAAAAATCACCTATTCACCCCCCCCCTCTAGTCGATATAACGCACTTTCAGGCATCTAGAAAACACAGCAGGTCGCATTCGGCGGTGGAGTCGACGATATGGTCGATGCGTGGAAGTGGGAACGGGTCTTGTGGGCAGGCTTTGTTGAGGTTGGTGAAGTTGACGCACATACGTTCCTTCCCACCATTCTTGGGCACAACGAGGGGGTTCGCCAAACATTCTAGGTACCGGACCTCGCGGATGACACCCGTGTCGGATCGTGGGTTCCGGTAAACCCTTGAGGTTCAAACACTAGGGTGCGCATGAAGATCTCTCTCTCTCTCTCTCTCTTGCTCACTCTCGCAACGATCTCTAGGCCTAGCTCTCCGAACCGAAGGAACAAGAGACACGAGAGTTTATACTAGTTTGGGCCACCGTTGTGGTGTAATACCCTACTCCAATGTGGTGTGGTGGATTGCCTCGTGGGCTGAGGATGAACTAGTACAAAGGATGAACAACCTCCTGAGGAGAGGTGTTCTTGAGCTCGATGAGCTTGTGTGTGTGAGGATGGTCTGAATGATCCTTCCCTACTAAGGTGGTGGCTAGTCCTATTTATAGAGGCACTGGTCCTCTTCCCAAATGTTTAGGTGGGAAGGGATCCCACAATGGCCAATTTCGAAGGGAGACAACTGGTACATGTTATCCTGACAAAAGGTGGTCTTTGCCTACCAAACACTCTGGTGGTGACGCCGCCGTGGGCTCCATGGTGACCTCCGTCCTGCCTTCATGCTGGTCTTGGTCTTGTTGCACCGATATGGAAACCTTTGCATGAGGCCTAGGGACTCCTCGCATGTGCTTGCCTCTTTAGCACCAAAGAGGAAACTGGCATCATGCGCCCGCTAGCGCCTGCCTGGCCTTGGTCGTCATGGCTCACGTCACGCGAACCTCGCGAGGTGCCCCTTGCATAGATATCTCCACTCCTCGGGAGCCGGCCTAGGGAGGCCGCCCCGGAGGAGGTCTTGGTGTCGTCTGCCTCACGAGGCTTGCCCCTCACGAGGGTCTTGAGTGGTTGCCAGTGAAGATGGGCCGTACCAGGCCGCTGGATGAGCCACGCCCTGGGCCACAGGCAGGCAAGTCTGGGTACCCCCATTCCCAGGACGCCGACAGCCCGCGACTTGTAGCTTGCGGGTTTCCTGGATGATGAAAGACTGCTTCTCCGTGGACTGCTGTCGCGCCTTCTGCTTCACAGGGCGCACATTGGGGCACACCCTTAAGTGATGCTCGATTACTCCCCTTGGGAATCCCACTACCTGCTTGGGCTCCCAGGAGAATACCTCCTTGTTCGTACACAAGAACCTCACCATCGCCTCTTCTTGGTCGGGGTCGAGGTTGGCGCCTATGGTGAAAGTGGCTCCCAAGGCCCCGTCTTCCTCAACCGGCATTTTCTTGGTTTCCGCCTGATCTTGACTGAACAGCTGCTTCTTTTTTGCTGGCACGGCCCCCTTAGCCCTTGGGGCGGCCTCAACGGCTGGACGTGCTGCCGCAGCAGCTCTGAAGGCGAGCTTGAGAGCCGTTAGGGATTCCTTGGTGTCCCCTGCCACGGTGAGAGTGCCGCTGCTCCCCGACATCTTCATGAGGTTGTAGGATGGTTGGCTTGCTGCCATGAACTGAGCCAGTGCAGGGTACCCGAGGATGGCGTTGTACGGGAGGCCGATGTGGGCAATGTCGGAGTCGATCAGCTTGGTGCGGTAGTTGTCACGGGTATCAAAGGTGACCGGGAGGAGTATTTGCCCCAGGGGGCTGGTGGAGACGACACCGACCCCAGAGAAAGGCTTGGTGGGGCGGAGCCTGCCGTATGGTACATGAAGCAAGCCGAAGGCTTCGACAGAGAGCACGTTGAGGCCAGCTCCACTGTCGATGAGGGTCGTGGTCACCTCCACGTTGCAGATGGTGGGTGTGCACAACATCGGGAGCATGCCTGAGCCCACAGTGATATTTGGGTGGTCCTCCGACCTGAAGGTGAGGTCGGCCTGGGGCGCCGCCCATCCCGGGGGAGCCCCTGGTTGCACGCTGGCAGCACCCACCTGGCGGAAGAACTGCTGGACGTGGTGCCCGCGAACCACGTAGGAGGGCTACAACGGCGAGAGGTGCCTGTGCCGTGAAGCGCGCGACAAAGAGGCGGCGCAGCTCCTCCTAGGAGGCCACCGAAGATCCTGGCAGGCTGAGCAGCCAGGCATGTGGCACGCCAGCCAGGGCCAGGGGGAACTAGTTGGCCATGACCCGGTCATCTCCTCCGGCTTCGAGGACGGCCTCCTCATACGCCTGCAGGAAAGCCGCCGGATCCGCCGTGCCGTCGTAGCGGGGTGGCATCTCCGGCCTGAACTTGCGTGGCCACTGCACCTGTCGTAAAGCGTGGGTGAAGGCCCGGATGCCCACGGCGCATCCGCAAGCACCCGCCGGCCTAAATGGGGAGATGGCATAGGCCATGGAGCTGGACGAAGCAAGCGGAGAGGCAAAGCTTCGGTGCACCCCTACCTGGCGCACCAAATGACGGATCATGGGTTTCGGCAAACCCTTGAGGTTCGAACACTGGGGTGCGCACGAAGATCTCTCTCTCTCTCTCTCGCTCACTCTCGCAACAATCTCTAGGCCTAGCTTGCCAAACCCAAGGAACAAGAGACACTTGAGTTTATACTGGTTCGGGCCACCGTTGTGGTGTAATAGCCTACTCCAGTGTGGTGTGGTGGATTGCCTCGTAGGATGAGGACGAACTAGTATAAAGGATGGAAAACCTCCTGAGGACTGGTGTTCTTGAGCTCGGTGAGCTTGTGTGTGGGGGGATGGTCTTGAAGATCCATCCTCAGATGAGCCGGTCCTCGACTATGGTGGTGGCTAGCCCTATTTATAGAGGCCCTGGTCCTCTTCCCAAATGTTTAGGCGGGAAGGGAGCCCACAATGGCCAATTTCGAAGGGAAACAACTAGTACAAGTTATCCTGACAAAAGGTGGTCTTTGCCTGCCAAAGGCTCTGGTGGTGACGCCACCGTGGGCTCCGCGGTGACCTCCGTCCTACCGGTCTTGGTCTTGTTGCACCGATATGGAAACCTTTGCTTGATGCCTCGGGACTCCTCGCCTACACTTTCCCCTTTAGTGCCAAAGAGGAAACTGGCACCCTGCGCCCGCTGGCGCCCGCCTGGCCTTGGTCATCATGGCTCACGTCATGTGAACCTTGTGAGGTGCCCTTTGCATAGATATCTTCGCTCCTCGGGAGCCAGCCTAGGGAGGCCGCCCCGGAGGAGGTCTTGGTGTCGTCCTCCTCGCGAGGCTTGGCCCCTCGCGAGGGTCTTGAGTGGTTGCTGGTGAAGATGGGCCGTACCAGGCCATTGGTGGAGCCACGCCCTGGGATGCAGGCAGTCAAGTCTAGGTACCCCCGTTCCCAGGACGCCGATAGCTTGCACCAGTCCATAGATGCATCGCTGGAGCTTGCACATTTTTTTAGCATCTTTAGGATCGACAAAAACTTCTGGTTGCATCATATACAACTCTTCATTAATATCCATTAAGGAATGCAGTTTTTGACATCTATTTGCCAAATTTCATAATAGTAAAATGCGGCAATTGCTAACATGATTCGGACTGACTTAAGCATCGCTACGAGTGAGAAGGTCTCATTGTAGTCAAGCCCTTGAACTTGTCGAAAACCTTTCGCGACAAGTAGATCTTTGTAGATGGTGACATTACCATCAGCTTCAGTCTTCTTCTTGAAGATCCATTTATTCTCAATGGCTTGTCGATCATCGGGCAAGTCCACCAAAGTCCATACTTTGTTCTCATACATGGATCCTATCTCAGATTTCATGGCCTCAAGCCATTTATTGGAATCTGGGCTCATTATAGCTTCTTCATAGGTCGTAGGTTCGCCATGATCTAGTAACATGACTTCCAGAACAAGATTACCGTACCACTCTGGTGCGGAACATGCTCTGTTCGACCTACGAGGTCCAGTAGTAACTTGATCTAAAGTGTCATGATCATCATCATTAGCTTCCTCTCTAGTTGCTGTAGGCATCACGGGAACGGATTTCTCTGATGTGCTAATTTCCAAATTGAGAGAAGGTACAATTACCTCATCAAGTTCTACTTTCCTCCCACTCCTTTCGAGAGAAACTCATTCTCTAGAAATGTTCCATTCTTGGCAGAAGGTGTACCCAATTGTTTACTTAGGGTATCCTATGAAGACACACTTCTCCAATTTGGGTTCGAGCTTATCAGGCTGAAGCCTTTTGACATAAGTGTCACAACCCCAAACTTTAAGAAACCATAACTTAGATTTCTTGCCAAACCACAGTTCATACGGTGTCATCTCAATAAATTTAGACGGTGCCCTATTTAATGTGAATGCATCTGTCTCTAATGCATAACCCCAAAACGATAGTGGTAAATCGGTAAGAGACACCATAGGTCGCACCATATCTAATAAAGTAGGTTACGACGTTCGACACACCATTAAGCCGTGGTGTTCCAGGTGGTGTGAGTTGTGAAACTATTCCACATTGTTTTAAATGAAGGCCAAACTCGTAACTCAAATATTCACCTCTGCGATCAGATCATGGAACCTTTATTTTCTTGTTACGATGATTCTTCACTTCACTCTGAAATTCTTTGAACTTTTCAAATGTTTCAGACTTGTGTTTCATTAAGTAGATATACCCATATCTGCTCAAATCATCTGTGAAGGTCAAAAAATAACAAAACCTGCCGTGTGCCTCAACACTCATCGTGTTGGAAATATGCCCTAGAGGCAATAATAAATTAGTTATTATCATATTTCCTTGTTCATGATAATCGTGTATTATCCATGCTAGAATTGTATTGATCAGAAACTCAAATACATGTGTGGATACATAGACAACAACATGTCCCTAGTAAGCCTCTACCAAACTAGCTCATTGATCAAAGATGGCTATGGTTTCCTAGCCATGGACATGAGTTGTCATTTGATAACGGGATCACATCATTAGGAGAATGATGTGATGGACAAGACCCAAACTATGAACGTAGTATATGATTGTGTCATGTTTATTGCTATTGTTTTCTGCATGTCAAGTATATGTTCCTACGACCATGAGATCATGCAACTCATTGACACCAGAGGAGTACCTTGTGTGTACCAAACGTCGCAATGTAACTGGGTGACTATAAGTGCTCTACAGGTATCTCCGAGGGTGTCTATTGAGTTGGCATGGATCAAGACTGGGATTTGTCACTCCGTATGACAGAGAGGTATCTCAGGGCCCACTCGGTAATACAACATCACAAGAAGCTTGCAAGCAATGTGACTAATGACTTAGCCATGGGATCTTGTATTATAGAACGAGTAAAGAGACTTGTCGGTAATGAGATTGAACTAGGTATGGAGATATCGACGATCAAATCTCGGGAAAGTAACATACCGATAGACAAAGGGAACTACATACGGGATTACCTAAATCCTTGACATCGAGGTTCGACCGATAAGATCTTCGTAGAATGTAGGAACCAATATGGGCATCCAGGTCCCGCTATTGGTTATTGACCATAGAGGTGTCTCGGTCATGTCTGCATAGTTCTCGAACTCGCAGGGTTTACACACTTAACGTTTGGTGACGATATAAGTATAGTTGAGTCATTATGATGGTTCCCAAAGGTTGTTCAGAGTCCCGAATGAGATCCTGAATGTGATGACGAACTCCGGAATGGTCCGGAGGTGAAGATTGATATATTGGACGAGGGGTATTGGAGTCTAGAATTGTTCCGGGGGTACCGGGTGATGACCAGCATGACCAAAAGGGGTTTTGGGGGCCCCGACAAGTGTTGGGGGGCTCATGGGCCAAGGGGAGGGGGCAAACCAGCCCTCTAAGGCCTTTTTTGGTTGCACGGGATCCCGGAGGGAACCCTGCTTATTCCTCGGGCGAGAAAAGCACGAGCCCGATCGAGCTGGGGAAATCGAGCGCGATGTTTGGACAGATTCCTTGGGGAGGTATCCCTGCCCTACCCGCGTCATTTCCCCGGGGAAACGTTCCACGCCTCGAGGGGTTGGGGAGAGAAGCCATGGCTTGAGCGAGACTGCGAGCACAGCGACCGAAAGGCGACAACGGCCAAGATCCAATCCTCCGCCTCTGAGTTTCTTCGGCAGTGACCGGAGAGACGGACCGCCCCCTCCCTCCGGTGCTCCGCCTGCATGCTCCACCCACCAGCGACCGCGACGGCCATGGTCGTCACCCTCCTCCTTCCCCAGATCTACCGTCCTCCTCAAAGTTCCTGCCCCTCCAGTGACGGCAACGGCGACGGTTCCACGATCAACTTCCACCTACTTCCACCAAGGTTAGCCGCGCTCCTCTTCCACCTCGTATTTTTTTCTCCAATCCATCAACTCACCATCCATGCACTAATGCCTGAACTAGCTGGTCAGATCCAAGAACTCGAACCTTCTCTTCTTCGAAATAATTCCACATGCCAGAGACAAAATTTACTTCATTGGTTAATAAGAATCCATCTCATATATTCCTGTATTGTTCCTTTCTGAAAGGGGGAAAAGCATAAGTCGGAGTAAATTACTGTACTAGTCAAGACAACTAATTTTCATACAAGGGCACCAATGCACAAGCAGTGTCAATGTCAGAGTGTACTTTATTTCAGAGATGATTGGAGCAACCATTGATCGGTTCAGCAGCAGTTGACATCTAATCAATCACAATTAATAGACTCGTAGGCAAAATATAGGAGACCTTGTGTAAGATCAATTCATTAGGAGCATGATCGTATAGACAATTATCAGATAGGAGTAGTATCAATTACAGTATGATAAAGCATGGTTGTATCATAATTAATACACTATAATCATGCATTTCACTTACATGCACACAAAGAGCTCCACAACTAGCATTTTAGAAAGATTAAATTCATATACTGATTTGTATATAATTGCCTATAATTTGCATTTCGGCACATGTTAGCTCATATTTTTCTCAGCTAGATCATATATTCATCACAACACTAACACACGTCTTGCTTTTTTCTTATTGCAGAGGCTGTCTAGGTGCTGTTTTGGTGTTTCCTGTGGTGCACATGTGTGCTACCTTTCCTACAGTATGTGTTTTCATGCATTTTTGCACAAACTTTTGTGTCCCGAACTGATAAGTATTCGATTGTGTGCCACATGCAAGTGCTCTGAACCTCTGGCATTAGCAAATGATTTTCTTTATCCGAAAATGCTAGGTGGTGGCGGCCGTGTTGTGTTCAGTGGCTAAGTGCCTTTTCGTTCGTTGGTCATCGAAAATATTTCACCTGATGAAAGGTATATGACAGCCATCCCTGGATGCCTTCTCCTTAATTTTTCACACAATCATAAGATGTGATGTGAGGAAGCTTAAATTTATTTGTTGGTATAAATTGATTGACTAGTCAGCAAGAGATTTGGTTGGTGATGTTATTTTTCTGGCTGTCTAGTTAGACGGCATTGACTCGCAGACCTTGATTAAGCAAGAAACACAACACATGGATAGTACTCCCAGCTTGCCAAGTGCCAATTAGTAACAAAAAACTTACTCATTAGGAAAATAACTTGTTACAGCTCCTTATGGACTCCTACTAGTAATTTTGTATGTGTTGCTGAATTTGCCGGGACACTCAAACACCTTGATATTTATTTAATTTCTTTTCTTTGTTGCTTCAGTTAGAATATGCTATCATTCAAGTGACCTTCTAGCAATCTGGTTGACAAATGACAAACCTTTTCAGTTTTGACGTCAGTTTCACGGGATGACACACTAGAGTAGACTAGCTACCTGCTAGGACAACAGTTTTACACCGATGTTAATTTTCCTTTCTTGCGAATAATTGTAGGGTCTTGCTTAAGAAATAGATAGTACTGCCAAGTATCAACTAGCTAGTTACAGATTCACTCATCAGGGAAGTAACTTGTAACAGCAGTGGAGTGCGGGCATGTGCCATATATCTATTAGTAATTTAGTACTTTCATTGTGCTTGTGCTAGCTCCAGGTTTGAATCTTCCTTGGTACACTATTTTTAGAAGTGATGCTTACTGTTGGTTAGGGTCTTCTGAAGAACAATAACAATTTTTTATATTTGTTGCACAAGTTCTTCTATGCATTCATTTACACTTACGACATTGCCGGAGAATACATTGTTTGTGAATTGTTTGTTAGACTGCCTTACATCCTTTTATAGATTGATGCCTTTAATTCTATGCACTAAAAAATCCATGTTTGTTTTGTCCTTACTTTCCCCATTATACATTTTTTGTCCCCATTTTTACTAATTTTGGAATTATATATTGGCGGGAAGCTTGACAATAATGATCTATTGCTTATCATCTTCCTTTCTTTTGTCCTTACTTATTTAGTAATTATTACTGAAATGTATGACACAATAACCAAAAATAGAAGTTAGTATTCTGGCTCTTATCTTTTTTCTCAACAAGTTCTGCTGATTGTTACTAAAAATCTAAGCTATAGTCATCATGTGCTCATGTAATTGTTACAATTCTCAGTTGGATACATGGTGCGAACTTCCTTTTTTTGTAGTTCAACGAACATCGAGTTGTGGTACCTGATGTAGATGCGGAGTGGAGAAAAGACCTGAGTAGGACTAGTGATTTTCACCTTGCAGCCCATCCTATTCGAAAGTGTCTATGCCTCGGACATGACAACTTGATAATTCAGAATTTTGTAGTGAAAAAACTTAAACAATGATGCATCAATGCCAATTGTATTGATTGCTTTTATGTTGGAACACGGAAAAAGGTTTAGCTCAACGCTTAATCGGAATGAAATGTGGACCGATGGGTATTTGAACCTTGGTGAAGTGATGGATATCAGTTGTATTTTTTAATGAAATTATAGTTTACATGAATTCTGAAGTTTTTGTATGTGTCTGTTTTTTTATTGTAAAATTATTTGTGCAGTTTTTATCTTTGATCTGTTTTTCCTAATTATCTTTGATCTATTGTGTTATATCTGTATGTTCTACGTGAGGGGTTTCTTTCCCTCCCTTGTTGCCATTTGGGCACATGGGGTAGTGGGACCATTTCCCCCATGGTGGGAGGGATTCATATGCACAGGAAGATCTCCCCCTAGGGGCCTATTTCCCTGGATTTTTCCACCCCAACAACCAAATGAGGCCTAAGGGGTTGTGCGCCCCCTCACCCCATCCCACGTTTCCATGGGAGGTGGGGGCGCCCCCCTAGGGTGCCCACCCCTTTGGCTTGGGGGCCAAGTCTCCTAAGGGGAAAACCCATCTAGGGTTTCCCTCTTGTGGTTGTCGGCCCTAGATGATATCCCCTAGGGGCGCCACCTCCCCCCTTCCCCTTATATATAGAGAGGTAGAGAGAGGGCAACCGTACCCTCATATGCCACGGTGCTTGATATGTCTCCAACGTATCTATAATTTTTGATTGTTCCATGTTGTTATATTATCATTATTGGATGTTTTACAATCATTTTATATCTTTTTTGGGACTAACCTATTGACATAGTGCCAAGTGCCAGTTGTTGTTTTCGCTTGTTTTTTACATCACAGAAAATTAATATCAAACAGAGTCCAAATGCAGCGAAACTTTTTGTGGAATTTTTATGGACCGGAAGACATCCAATGGGCCGGAGAAGCACCTGGGAGTGCCCCGAGGGGGCACAACCCACGAGGGCGCGCTTGGGCCCCCAGGTGCGCCCAGGTGGGTTGTGCCCACCTCGGTGTCCTCCCTTACTGCCTCTTTGCTCCATAAATACTCCAATATTCCAGAAACCCTATGGGAGTGGACGAAAATCAAATCCAGCCATCGGAAGTTCCAGTACCAGCAGATCCAATCTAAACACCATCATGGAGGGGTTGATCATCCTCATTGGTGCCTCTCCGATGATGCGTGGGTAGTCTTTTGTAGACCTACGGGTTCGTAGTTAGTAGCTAGATGGCTCCCTCTCTCTCTCTCTCAATTCTCAATACAATGGTCTCTTGGAGATCTATTTGATGTAACTCTTTTTGCGGTGTGTTTGTTGGGATCCAATGAACTTTGAGTTTATGATCATATCTATGTTTTTATCCATAAAAGTTATTTAAGTCTTTTGATCTCTTATATGCATGATTACTTATAGCCTCGTATTTCTTCTTCGAATATTTGGTTTAGTTAGGCCAACTAGATCGATTTTTCTTGCCATGGGAAGAGGTGCTTTGTGATGGGTTCGATCTTACGGTGCTTGATCCCAGTGACAGAAGGGGAACCTACACGTATGTATCGTTGCTATTAAGGATAACAAGATGGGGTCTACTTCTACATAAATTGATTTGGCCTACATCATGACATCCTTCTTATTGCATTACTCCATTTCTCCATGAACTTAATGCACTAGATGGATGCTGGATAGCGGTCGATGTGTGGAGTAATAGTAGTAGATACAGGCAGGAGTCGTTTCCTGTTTTTCCCTATTTTTGGGTTTCGCAGAAAAGGAATACCAAACGCAGTCCAAACGGAATAAAACCTTCGCGATGATTTTTCTTGGACCAGAAGACAACCAAGAGACTTGGAGATGAAGTCGGAGGAGCCACGAGGTGACCACAAGGACAGAGGGCACGCCTAGAGGGGTAGGGCGCGCCCCCACCCTTGTGGGCCCCTCGTGCACCTCCTGGCCTAATTATTTCGCCTATATATACCCATATATCCCCAAACCAACAGAGGCATCCACGAAAACACTTTTCCACTACCACAACCTTCTGTACCTGTGAGATCCCATCTAGGGGCCTTTTCCAGCGTCGTGCTGGAGGGGGATTCGATCACGGAGGGCTTCTACGTCAACTCTATTGCCCTTCCGATGAAGCATGAGTAGTTTACCACAGACCTATGGGTCCATAGCTAGTAGCTAGATGGCTTCTTCTCTCTCTTTGACTCTCAATACCATGTTCTCCTCGATGTTCTTGGAGATCTATTCGATGTAATACTCTTTTGCGGTGTGTTTGCCGAGATCTGATGAATTGTGGATTTATGATTAGCTTATCTATGAATATTATTTGAATGTCCTCTGAATTCTTTTATGCATGCCACTACTGTAGGATGCTGCTAACGCGACACTACGATCAGTGACCCTGTGACGAAACTATGTGCGATTGAATAATCCCAAAGGGTGGTGTAAAACCCCGTCAAAAAAGGTGCAAAAAGTTTGCGATGATGGATGCATCAAACACGGTTCTGATTTTAGATGCGTGTGCGATGTAGGGCATACGGTTCAGTTCAATGAAGAGTTTGCGATGAGTAAGAAGAATAGAAACGGGCAGCCAGATGAAGGCGTGTGCGATATATGGCATACAGTTCACTCAGATTAACTGTTTGTGATGAGGAGGAACAACAGAAACGGGTAGCTAGATAAAGGTGTGTGCGATTGAGGGCATACACTTGAGAAGGATTAACTGTTTGCGATTAGGCAACAGAATGGAAAAGGTCAGCTAGATCAAAGTGTCTGCGATTGATGGCATACACTTCACACGGATGAACTATTTGCGATTAGCCACAACAAACAGAAATAGTTAGACAGATCAACGTGTGTGTGCTAGACGGGCACACATTCTAATTAAAAGAAGCGTGTGTGATGGTAATAACGAGCGCACATGGTTGTTGGAACAAGACGTGTGCTAACATTGCCTATTGCGGTGCACCCTATGGTGCAAATGCCACGTACGCGGCCAACAAAGCGTGCACATGTTACGTCGTCCGGGAAAATTGCCGCACTTAGAAATTATAGAACCGTCAATAAATTTTGAGCCTGCGTCCCGTCACATTCCAAATTACTACCACGCTATATTTAATTGCAAACCTGTTCACACCGATCAAAACCTAAATGGTTTCCCACTTAGGAGTGTATTAGTACTCGGTTATAAATACTACTACTCCAAGATGACTGCACATTCCTCCTCAACTCCTCATCCACAAAAACAAACAAGTCATTCATCATCGTTCCCTTGCATCTGCCATGTCCAGCGTGAGTTCTGGGTCGAGAGATTGCCACCAGGGAGAGGCGAGCATGGAAGCGGAAGCATGAGAGATGTCCCGCCTCACCATGAAAGCATCCGACATGTCCCGTCGCACGGCCATACAAGCACAGAGGTCCCGCCGTGCCGTCGATGTAGCACACTAGTCCGACCGTGCCACGGAAGCAGAAGAGATGTCCCATCGCGCCACGAATGCAGCACAGATGCCCTCCCGCTCCGCGGCAGCCTGGGAAAATGTGTCACAGGCAGGCGAGGACTCTTACAGGTGCATGCATGCGATCGTCCATAGCCAGATGGATCAAATCTCCGGCTGGGCGAGGATGTAGGATGACATAAAAGCCTCGTTTGAATAGGCTACCAGCATCATCCGATAACTAAGGGAGAGCAATGCGAAGCTTCGGGCCAAGAGCGACCTGCTAAGGGCGAAGATAGTTGGAAGTGCGGAGTAGTAGTAGGAGACCACTGCCTTGTTGAAGAGGACCGGCATCATCGTCGAGAAACTTATGGAAGATTATGCCATGCTGCACATCAAGTGCAATAGGCTGGTGGAGGAATCCGTGGATGCTCTCAAGCATCATCTTGAGGACAAGAAAGAGCTCATCGCCGCTCGCCGCGGAGACTAGTTCTCGTGGCCTGCAGCAACGCATCAACAAAGTAGAGATCAGCGAGCCAGATCGTTATATTCCTTCTTCTTTTGCCTTGTGTATTTCGGGCGCTGCCGCATGTGGCTTTTTTTTAATTATGTTCCTAAATATGTAAGACAATTATTATCCACTGTCATCGTCCTTATATTCACCAGTCTTGCTATAAGTCGTAGTCGATGCTATATAGGTCCGTCGGATCTTACATCAAGATCCATGCAAAACTTTCTTTTCATATTTTATTTTTTCTCTCTTAAATCTCAATCCAGTGAGGAATAACCACGCCGTTAAACAAGGGCTCGGGCACTATTAATGGAGATGTTGGGAGGAAGGTGCATGGTGGATAGAGGTCAAAGGGCTCTCCTCCCGATGAGCACGCGCAGGGGTCTGATCGCACGCCTCCCGTACTCAAATAGCTACCCCGCACGACACCTCCTAGCAAATAAAAAAGGGGACGCGTGGCGGCACATAATTGGTAACGAGAACGCCCACGGTTCCAATAATACTTGTGTTTCCGATTTGTAACGTGACAACACTTCTTCCAAAATGACTTTGTTGATTGTTAATGGGTGCGTCTTCGCAAATCGTACAGAAAAATTACAACAACATGTTGGTGCCATGAAATGATACCATGCCAAGTTTCATGATTTTCAGGCGAGTTTTGAATTTCCAGGAATTTAAAAACCAAGTTTCGCAATGTTCCCGGTCGAGCCACGACGTCCAGATGTTTGAATTTCATTCCTATTTCTTGCATGGGACCTATAAATTTACCCAAAGTCACACATGTGATTTTCAACAAACTTTGGTGCACTGGAGCATGTGCTTGTAGTTCAAATTTGAATTATGCACATTAAATACCTAGAAACTCAATTAATGCATAAAAATTCCAAACGAACCCAGAATAATTCCAAATTTAAACACAAAACTCCAATTTGGTCTAAGCTGTCTGTGTAAAAAAATCAAGGCGGGAGAAGGCAGTGTTTGTCATTTTGCACACGGAGGTGACATGTTCCCTCTCGGAACCATGAGCCTTCTTGAGAGAAACTCCGGTTTGCAAGAAGCTTATACCAAAGCTTGTCCCAATTCGGCAAAAAAAATTACCACAACATGTTGGTGCCATGTCATGACAGCATGCCAAGTTTCATGATTTTCATGCATGTTTTGGATTTACAGGAATTTAAAAACCAAGTTTCTCAATACTTCCAGCTGAGGCACGATGCCTAGATGTTTGAATTCCATTCCCATTTCTTGCATGGGACCTAGAAATTCACCCAAGGACATGATATGTCCATTTTGCATCATGTTTTGTTACTGTTATTTATAATACTTTTATCCATAATAATGCTTTTTGGAGTAATTCTAATGCCTTTTCTCTCATAATTTGCAAGGAACACAGCAAGAGGGAGAATTCCCGCAGTTGGAAATCTGGACCTGGAAAAGCTATGTTAGGCCACCTATTCTGCGCAACTCCAAATGAGCTAAAACTTTACGGAGACTTTTTATGGATTATTGGAGAAATACTGGAGCCAATAAACACCAGAGGGGGGCCACCAGGTGGGCACAACCCACCTGGGCGCGCTAGGCCCCCCAGGCGCGCCCTGGTGGGTTGTGGCCTCCTCGGCCCACCTTCGGTGCCCATCTTCTGGTATATAAGTCATTTTGACCTAGAAAAATAAGAGGAGGACTTTCGGGATGAAGTGCCGCCGGCTCGAGGCGGCACTTGGGCAGGAGCACTTTTGCCCTCCGGCGGAGCGATTCCACCTGGGGAACTTCCCTCCCGGAGGGGGAAATCATCGTCATCATCATCACCAACCACTCTCCCATCTTGGTGAGAGCAACCTCCATCAACATCTTCAACAAAACCATCTCCTCTCAAACCCTAGTTCATCTCTTGTGTTCAATCCTGTTACCTGAACTATAGATTGGTACTTGTGGGTGACTAGTAGTGTTGATTACATCTTGTAGTTGATTACTATATTGTTTATTTGGTGGAAGATTGTATGTTCAGATCCATTATACTATTTAATACTCCTCTGATCATGATTATCATTTGTGAGTAGTTACTTTTGTTCTTGAGGTCACATGAGAAATCATGTTGCAAGTAATCATGTGACTTGATATGTGTTTGATATTTTGATAGTATGTATGTTGTTATTCCCTTAGTGGTGTCATGTGAACATCGACTACATGACACTTCACCATATTTGGGCCTAAGGGAATGCATTGTGGAGTAGCAATTAGATGGTGGGTTGCGAGAGTGATAAAACTTAAAACCCCAGTTTATGCACTATTTCGTAAGGAACCAATTGGATTCGAAAGTTTAATGCTATGGTTAGAATCTATTCTTAATACTTTTCTCGTAGTTGCGGATGCTTGCAGGAGGGTTAATCATAAGTAGGAGGTTTGTTCAAGTAAGAACAACACCTAAGCACCGGTCCACCCACATATCAAATTATCAAAGTAGCGAACATAAATCAAACCAACATGATGAAAGTGACTAGATGAAATTCCCGTGTACCCTCAAGAACGCTTTGCTTATCATAAGAGACCATTTTGGCCTGTCCTTCGCCTCAAAAGGATTGGGCTACCTTGCTGCACTTTTTTTACTATTATCTTTACTTTCTCGTTACAAATTATCTTTCTATCAAGCTACTCGCTACTTACAATTTCTGCACTTGCAGATAATACCTTACCGGATACTACTTCTCATTTCCTTTTGCTCCTCGTTGGGTTCGACACTCTTACTTATCGAAAAGAGATACAATTGATCCCCTATACTTGTGGGTCATCAAGGCTATTTTCTTGCGCCATTGCCGGCGAGTGAAGCGCCTTGGGTAAGTGGAATTTGGTAAGGAAACATTTATATAGTGTGCTGAAATTTATTGTCACTTGTTACTATGGAAAACAATCCTTTGAGGAGTTTGTTCGGGGTATCTTCCCCTCATCCGGAACCACAATTAGCAACCCCTGAACCTACTACACCTACTGAAAATATTGAATATGAAATTCCTTCGGGTATGATAGAACAACTGCTAGCTAATCCTTATGGAGGAGATGGAACCGAACATCTTGATATGCACTTAATATATGTGGAACAAATTTGTGGATTGTTTAAGCTTGCAGGTTTAACCGGAGATGAAGTTATGGGAAAGGTTTTCCCTTTATCTTTGAAGGGAAAATCATTGGCATGGTATAGGCTATGTGATGATATTGGATCATGGAATTGGAATCATTTGAAATTGGAGTTCCACCAAAAAATTTATCCTATACATCTAGTTCATCATGATCGGAATTATATATACAATTTTTGGCCTCGTGAAGGAGAAAGTATCGCTCTAGCTTGGGGGAGGCTTAAGTCAATGTATGTTCATGCCCCAATCAAGAGCTCTCAAGAGAAATTATTATCCAGAATTTTTATGCTCGGCTTTCTCGTAATGATCAAACCATGCTTGATACTTCTTGTGCTGGTTCATTTATGAAGAAGACTATTGAATTCCGGTGGGATCTTTTGGAAAGAATTAAACGCAACTCTGAAGATTGGGAACTCGTCGAAGGTAAAGAGTCAGGTATCAAACTTAAGTATGATTGTGTTAATCTTTTATGGATACCGATGCTTTTCAAAAGTTTAGCACTAAATATGGACTTGACTCTGAGATAGTAGCCTCCTTCTACTTATATTGAGAAACCACCTTTCCCTATTAGGATTAAGGAACATGCTAAAGTTTCAACTATGGTTAACAAAAGCTATCTTAGAACACCTAAACCCGATGAACAAATTAAAGTTGAACCTAGTATTTCTATGGTTAAATATATCTTAGAAGAAGATATGGATGGACATGTTATTTACTTCTGTGAAGAAGCTGCTAGAATTGCTAAACCAGATAAAAGAGATAAACATAGACCTGTTGTTGGCATGCCTGTTATTTTAGTTAAAATAGGAGATCACTGTTATCATGGTTTATGTGACATGGGTGCTAGTGTGAGTGCTATTCCTTACACTTTATATGAAGAAATCATGAAAGAAATAGCACCTGTTGAGATAGAAGAAATATATGTTACTATTAAACTTGCTGATAGAGACACCATATCACCAATTGGGATTGTTAGAGATGTTGAAGTCTTGTGTGGGAAAATAAAATACCCTACTGATTTTCTTGTTCTTGGTTCCCCACAAGATGACTTTTGTCCCATTATCTTTGGTATACATTTCTTAAATACAGATAATGCTAAGATAGATTGTAAGAAACAAACCGTTGGTGTTAGCTTTGGTGATGAGTCTCATGAGTTTAATTTTTCCAAGTTTAGTAGAAATCATCATGAAAAAGAATTGCCTAGTAAGGATGAATTAATTGGTCTTGCTTCAATTGTTGTTCCACCTACTGATCCTTTAGAACAATATTTGCTAGACCATGAAAATGATTTACATATGCATGAAAGAAATGAAATAGATAAAGTTTTCTTTGAACAACGTCCTCTGCTTAAACACAATTTGCCTATTGAAACTCTAGGAGGTCCTCCTCCACCTAAAGGTGATCATGTATTTGAATTAAAACAATTGCCAGACACTTTGAAATATGCTTATCTTGATGAAAAGAAGATATATCCTGTTATTATTAGTGCTAACCTTTCCGAACATGAAGAAGAAAGATTATTGAAAGTTCTAAGGAAGCACCGGGTTGCTATTGGATATACTCTTGATGATTTAAAGGGCATTAGTCCCACTCTATGTCAACACAAAATTAATATGAAACCTGATGCTAAACCCATTGTTGATCACCAACGTCGGTTGAATCCAAAAATGAAAGAAGTGGTAAGAACGGAAATATTAAAGCTTCTGGAAGCAGGTACAATCTATCCTATAACTGATAGTAGATGGGTAAGTCCTGTTCATTGTGTCCCTAAGAAAGGAGGTATTACCATTGTTCCTAATGATAAGAATGAACTTATTCCACAAAGAATTGTTACAGGCTATAGAATGGTAATTGATTACAGAAAATTAAACAAAGCAAATAGAAAAGATAATTACCCCTTGCCTTTTATTGATCAAATGCTTGAAAGATTATCTAAGCACACACACTTTTGCTTCCTAGATGGATACTCTGGCTTTTCACAAATACCTGTTTCTCAACCTGATCAAGAAAATACTACTTTTACTTGTCCCTTTGGAACTTATGCTTATAGACATATGCCTTTTGGTCTATGTAATGCACCTGCTACCTTTCAAAGATGTATGACTGCTATATTCTTTGACTTTTCTAAAAAGATTGTTGAGGTTTTCATGGATGACTTTCTGTTTATGGGAAGTCTTCTGATGATTGTTTAAGCAATCTTGAGCGAGTTTTGCAGAGATGTGAACAAACAAATCTTATCTTGAATTGGGAGAAGTGCCACTTTATGTATAATGAAGGCATTGTCTTGGGTCATAAAATTTTTGAAAGAGGTATTGAAGTGGACCAAGCTAAGGTTGATGCAATTGAGAAAATGCCATGTCCTAAGGACATCAAAGGTATTCGTAGTTTCATAGATCATACTGGTTTCTATAGGAGATTTATCAAAGACTTTTCTAAAATTTCTAGGCCTCCTACTAATCTTTTGCAAAAGGATATTCATTTTCTTTTTGATGATGATTGTTTAGAAGCCTTTGAAACACTCAAGAAATCCTTAATATCTAGACCTATTGTTCAACCACCTGATTGAAACTTGCCTTCTGAAATCATGTGTGATGCTAGTGATTATGATGTTGGTGCTGTTCTAGGACAAAGAGTTGATAAGAAACTAAATGTTATTCATTATGCTAGTAAAACTCTAGACAATGCTCAAAGAAATTATGCTACTACTGAAAAAGAATTCTTAGCAGTTGTGTTTGCTTATGATAAATTTAGACCTTATATTGTTGAATCCAAAGTAACTGTTCACACAAACCATGCTGCTATTAAATATCATATGGAAAAGAAAGATGTGAAACCTAGACTTATTCGTTGGGTTCTTTGGTTACAAGAATTTGATTTACATATCATTGATAGAAAAGGAGCTGAGAACCCCATAGCTAATAATTTGTCTAGGCTTGAAAATGTACTTGATGACCCACTAGCTATTGATGATAGTTTTCCTGATGAGCAGCTAGCTACAATAAATGTTGCTAATGGTACTCCTTGGTATGCTGACTATGCTAATTACATTGTTGCTAAATATTTACCACCTATCTTTACATACCAGTAAAAGAAAAAAATTCTTCTATGATTTAAGACATTACTTTTGGGATGACCCACATCTTTATAAAGAAGAAGTAGATGGTATTATTAGACATTGTGTACCTGAGCATGAATAGGGACAAATCCTACGGAAATGTCACTCTGAGGCTTATGGAGGGTATCATGCTGGAGATAGAATTGCTCACAAGGTATTGCAATCTGGATTTTATTGGCCTACTCTCTTCAAGGATGCCAGTAAGTTTGTCTCTTCTTGTGATGAATGTCAAAGAATAGGTAATATTGGTAAGCGTCAAGAAATACCTATGAATTATTTACTTGCTCTTGAACCAGTTGATGTTTTGGGATTTGATTACATGGAACCTTTTCCTTCCAATAAAGGGTATATGATAATCCCCAAGTGCAGGGAATCATTGTAGCAATTTCCAATGGTGGAAGTGATAAGTATGGAGTGTCGAACCCACAAGGAGCTAATGGTAAGATCAATATTCTCTCAAGTCCTATCTGCCACTGATACGACTCTACATACAACAAACGTTTGCTTCCAACTAGAAATGAGAAGTAAAACTACATTGTGGGTATGAAGAGGATAACTTTGCATGGTATCGAAGAGATAAAATATAAAAGTAGGTGATGTTATCATAAAGTTAGAATATATTACTAAATATTATAAATAGAGAGTGTGGAATAATGATGGGTCGGTGTGCAGAATTGTCTTAGGCAATTGTTAACAAGACTGATAGTCGTCATTGCAATTTCATATGAGGGAGAGGCATAAGCTAACATACTTTCTCTTCTTGGATCATATGCACTTATGATTGGAACTCTAGCAAGCATCTGCAACTACTAAAGATCATTAAGGTAAAACCCAACCATAGCATTAAAGCATCATGTCCCCTTTATCCCATACACAACAACCCCCTTACTCGGGTTTGTGCTTCTGTCACTCAAGCAACCCACTATAAGTGAATCATGAACGTTTTGCAACACCCTACAGCGGGAATCCCTCACGCTTGCACGACACGGAGGGCACAATAGGATAGCACCAAAATAAAACATACAACTTGTACCAATCTAGATCATCAATCGACCTAAAGACAAAGGATATCTACTCAAAACATCATAGGATGGCAACACATCATTGGATCATAATATGTGACATAAAGCACCATGTTCAAGTAGGGATTACAACGGTTTGCGGGAAAGTGGACCGCATAAAAGAGATGAGGATGGTGACATTGATAAGACGATCACCACGGTGATGATTCCCCACCCGATGGCACTCTGGCGCCACTGAGAGAGAGGAGGAGAGGTTCTCCCCCTTGTGCTTCCTCCTCCATGGCCTCCCCCTAGATGGGGAGAGTCCTCTAGTCCTTGGCCTTCATGGTGATGATGGCCCCTCCGGGATCCTCCTCCATAGCCTTCAGTGATGATGGCCCTCTCCGGCAGGGTGCCAGAGAGGGCCTAGATTGATTTCTCGTGGCTACAGAGGCTTGCGGCGGCGGGACTTCCGATCTAGGTTAATTTCTGGTGGTTTGGGTATTTATAGGAGAGGTTGGTGTCGAGAACAAGTCAGGGGGTCCCACGGGTAGTCCACGAGGCACAGGGGCGCGCCTAGGGGGTGGGTGTGCCCCCACCCTCGTGGGGCCTACGGGACTCCCCTCCGATAGATTTTTGTTCCAGTATTTTTTATATTTTCCAGAAAAATTCTCCGTTGATTTTCATCGCATTCCGAGAACTTTTATTTGTGCACAAAAAGAACGCCACGATAGTTCTGCTGAAAATAGCGTCAGTTCGGGTTAGTTCTAATCAAATCATACCAAAATCATATAAAACTATTGTAAACATGGCATGAATACTTCATAAATTATAGATACATTGGAGACGTATCAGTATACACATATTTTGGTTGCTGTTGATTATGTTACTAAATGGGTAGAAGCCATCCCAACCAGTAGTGCTGATCACGACACCTCTATTAAGATGCTTAAGGAAGTTATTTTCCTAAGGTTTGGAGTCCCTAGATATTTAATGACTGATGGTGGTTCACACTTTATTCATGGTGTTTTCCATAAAATGCTTGCTAAGTATGATGTTAACCATAGAATTGCATCACCCTATCATCCTCAGTCTAGTGGTCAAGTTGAACTTAGCAATAGAGAAATAAAATTAATTTTGCAAAAGACCGTTAATAGGTCCCGGAAGAATTGGTCTAAGAAATTAGATGATGCACTTTGGGCTTATAGAACAGCATATAAAAATCCTATGGGTATGTCTCCTTATAAAATGGTTTATGGAAAAGCTTGTCATTTGCCTCTTGAGTTAGAACATAAAGCATATTGGGCAGTTAAAGAACTCAACTATGGTTTCAAACTTGCTGGTGAAAAATGGTTATTTGATATAAGCTCATTAGATGAATGGAGAACCCGAGCTTATGAGAATGCAAAGTTATTCAAAGAAACAGTTAAAAGATGGCATGACAAAAGAATTGAAAAGTGTGAGTTCAAATTTGGAGAATACGTTCTTTTGTATAACTCCCGTTTTAGATTTTTTGCAGGAAAGCTCCTCTCGAAATGGGAATGCCCATATGTCATCGAGGAGGTTTACTAGTCTGGAGCCATCAAAATAAATAACTCTAAAGGTACTAACTCGAAGGTTGTCAATGGGCAATGAATAAAGCATTATATCTCAGGTACGCCTATCAATGTTGAAAGTAATATTATCCAAACCATGACACCGGAAGAACACATAAAAGATTCCTTCCAGAACACTCCAGAATCGTGAAAATAAAGAGGTACGTGATACGGTAAGTAAACGGACTCCGAAAAATCTGCAAAAATATTTTTTATCAGTTTTGGAGTATTTTAAAATTTTAGAAATAAATAAACTTCCAGGAAGTGTCCCCTAGTGGGCACAAGACACCAGGGCGCGCCAGGAGCCTGGCACGCCCAGGTGGGTTGTGCCCACCTGGGACACCTTCCGTACTCTGTTTTTCTTCCATATACTTGTCCTCCAAGATAAAAAAATCTATATATGCTTCCCGAACCTGTTGATCACCTTATCGCGAAGAAATCATTTGTTCTCTTTTTCCTTGTTGTTTTCTGTCAGATCCCATCTACCATGGCCTCTTCAAGCTCCTCCAAGGACAAGTTCTTCAAGAATGTCATCAACGCATATTTGCGGGAAGTGGTGCAGCACCCTCGGGTCATCGAGATGCATGAGGGGGTGCTTCACCTCCGCGATGTGTCGTGTACCAAGGGGACAGGAACTATGGAGGCCAGGCTTGAAGCTGTGGAGCAAGACGTCTTCCGGTGCAAGGGGATGGTGGAGCATGGGCTTAATGCCAATCATCTCAAGGTGGATGGCAAGCCCATGAAGGACATCATCTTCACCCTCAACGAGAAAATCAACTTTCTCCAAAGCCAGATCTATGTTCTTCAAAACCATGTCTTTGAATATGAGGCAAGGTTTAAAGGTATGAGTTTGGCTGCTGGTTGTAGGACTTGCGAGACTCACTCCTCTTATGATGGTGGGCCACTGCCATGGAAATCCGAGGACAAAATATCTCCTTCATCACCACCATCATCTTCTTCACCACCAAAAGAGAATTGAGTATCGGGTATGGGCACTCCCCTTGGCTTCCGCCAAGCTTGGGGGAGGTGCCCCGGTATCGTATCATCCCACTATCTTTTTTGCTTTTACTTATTTAAGTTCGATCATTTGCTTTTAGATGAATAAAGTTTAGTTCGATCCTTTCTTCTTCGAGAGTTTTCTTAGTGATCTATCCTTGTAATCGTGTGCAAGTTATATAATAAAGTTAGTTTGAGTTTTTGCTTTCTTTACTTTCATGTTGCAAATAAAGAAAAGAAATAAAGAAAGAAAAAGAGGAAGGAAATAAATGAAGAAAGGAAATAAATCAATAAGATTATATACTAATCCTATGGTAGGTGATGTCACCACATAAGGAAAAGTATAAGTAGAAAATTTTATTAGGGATTGACAAACATAGCATTAGTCAGTGATGCAACTCATGAAAGAATTAATAAGGGAAGAGAAGATTCACATATAGATATACTATCCTAGAAATCTTTTGTGATTGTGAGCCCTCATCAAAATATTATATGCCAAAATTGTTGAAGCTTGACGAGGAAGACAACTTAATGGTTTATGTTTGTTTATATTCACATAGAAGTCATATTGTCATAGACCCTTTAACATGTGATGCTTGCCCCCTATCTTTGCTAGCCAAAAATTCCGTACTAAGTAGAGATACTACATGTGCATCCAAAAACCCTTAAACCCAAATCTTTTTCAAGTGTCCACCATACCTACCTAGGGATTGAGTAAGTTCCCTCAAGTAAGTTGTCATCGGTGCAAAAAGGCAATAAAAATTGCTTCTAAAAGTGTGAGATCATTTAGTGTAAGAGAAAATTGAGCGTTGTATGAACTTGGATGACAAAGAATAAAAGCGACAAACTGCATAATAAAGGTTGTCATCTTAAGGGGCAATACAATGTGGCATTCTCTTGCACTAAGGGATTGAGCATACAAACAAATAAGCGCATCACAACCTCGGCTTCCCTCTGTGAAGGGCCTATCTTTTACTTTTATGCAAAGAGTCCAAGTTTTCCTCTCTATTCCTTTTATTTTTCTCTTTTGGCAAGCATCATGTGGTGAGGAAAGATCTAGGCACATATGTCCAGTTGAATATAGATAGCATGAGTCATTATCATTGACATCACCCTTGAGGTGAGTATTGTGGGAGGCGAAACTATAAGCCCCTATATTTCTATGTGTCCGGTTGAAACGTTTTGCTCATGGGTACAAGGTGAGTGTTAGCAATCATAGAAGACTATATGATGGTTGAGTATGTGGACTTGCCTAAAGGCTCCGACACGTGACCCTTCCTAAAAAGATGATGAATTGTAGTGGCAAAGTTGACTGAGAACATAGTTTGTTGGTTTCTAATAGAGTTTTTGCTTTATACTCCGATTGTGTGATGAACCATTACTTATTCATGAGAAGTATATGATAAAAGCTCTATGATAAAGGTCCTATGTTTAATTTTCTTGTTGTTATAATAATCAACATGATGCTTCTATGTCCGTATTTTGTTTTTATCGACGCCTCTCTCTCAAAGTATGTGGACACGTTTTTCGATTTTAGTTTTCGCTTGAGGACAAGCGAGGACTAAACTTGGGTGAGTTGATATGTCCATTTTGCATCATGTTTTCTTACTGTTATTTATAATGTTTTTATCCATAATAATGCTTTTTGGAGTAATTCTAATGCCTTTTCTCTCATAATTTGCAAGGAACACACCAAGAGGGAGAATTCCGGCAACTGCAAATCTGGACCTGGAAAAGCTATGTCAGGCCACCTATTCTACACAACTCCAAATGAGCTGAAACTTTACGGAGATTTTTTATGGATTATTTGAGAAATACTGGAGCCAATAAACACCAGAAGGGTGCCACCAGGTGGGCACAACCCACCTGGGCGCACTAGGCCCCCCAGGCGTGCCTTGGTGGGTTATGGCCTGCTCGGCCCACCTCCGGTGCCCATCTTCTGGTATATAAGTCATTTTTACCTAGAAAAAAATAAGAGGAGGACTTCCGGGATGAAGCACCTCCGCCTCGAGGCGGAACTTGGGCAAGAGCACTCTTGCCCTCCGGTGGAGCGATTCCGCCGGGGGAACTTCCCTCCCGGAGGGGGAAATCATCATCATCATCACCAACAACTCTCCCATCTTGGGGAGAGCAATCTCCATCAACATCTTCAACAACACCATCTCCTCTCAAACCCTAGTTCATCTCTTGTGTTCAGTCTTGTTACCGGAATTATAGATTGGTACTTGTGGGTGACTAGTAGTGTTGATTACATCTTGTAGTTGATTACTATATGGTTTATTTGGTGGAAGATTATATGTTCAGATCCATTATGCTATTTAATACTCCTCTAATCATGAACATGTTTATCATTTGTGAGTAGTTACTTTTGTTCCTGAGGTCACGGGAGAAATCATGTTGCAAGTAATCATGAGAACTTGATATGTGTTTGATATTTTGATAGTATGTATGTTGTTATTCCCTTAGTGGTGTGATGTGAATGTCGACTACATGACGCTTCACCATATTTGGGCCTAAGGGAATGCATTGTGGAGTAGAAATTAGATGGTGGGTTGCGAGAGTGACAGACGCTTAAACCCCAGTTTATGTGCTATTTCATAAGGGACCGATTGGATCCAAAAGTTTAATGTTAGGGTTAATCATAAGTAGGAGGTTTGTTCAAGTAAGAACAACACCTATGCACCGGTCCACCCACATATCAAATTATCAAAGTAGCGAACACAAATCAAACCAACATGATGAAAGAGACTAGATGAAATTCCAGTGTACCCTTAAGAACTCTTTGCTTATCATAAGAGACCGTTTTGGCCTTTTCTTTGCCTCAAAAGGATTGGGCTACCTTGCTGCACTTTTTTTACTATTATCGTTACTTGCTCATTACAAATTATCTTGCTATCAAACTACTCGCTACTTACAATTCAGCACTTGCAGACAATACCTTACAGGAAACTACTTGTCATTTCCTTCAGCTCCTCGTTTGGTTAAACACTCTTACTTATTGAAAAGAGCTACAATTGATCCCCTATACTTGTGGGTCATCAGGACACACATGTGATTTTTCAACCAACTTTGGTGCACTGGAGCATGTGCTTGTAGTTCAAATTTGAATTATGCACATTAAATGCCAAGAAATTCAATTAATGTATAAAAAAGGACAAACGAACCCGAAATAATTCCAAAATATAGCAGGATACTTCTATTTTGGTCTAATCTACCTATGTAAAAAAATTAAGGCAGGAGAAGGCAGTGTATGTCATTTCGCACACGGAAGTGACACATTCCCTCTCGGAACCACGAGCCTTCTTGAGAGAAGCTCCGGTTTGGAAGAAGCTTATACCAAAGCTTGTCCCAATTCGGCCAAAAATTTACCACAACATGTTGGTACCATGTCATGACACCATGCCAAGTTTCATGATTTTCAGGCGTGTTTTTGATTTACAGGAATTAAAAAACCAAGTTTCTTAATCTTTCCGGCCGAGCCACGACACCCAGATGTTTGAATTTCATTCCCGTTTTTTGCATGGGACCTAGAAATTCACCCAAGGACACACATGTGATTTTTGAACCAACTTTGGTGCACTGGAGCATGTGCTTGTAGTTCAATTTTGAATTATGCACATTAAATGCCTAGAAACTCAATTAATGCATAGAAATTCCAAATGAACCCGGAATAATTCCAAATTTAAACATGACACTCATGTAGTTGCATGTTCATTGTACATAAATGTTCTAGCAATTCAAACACCATCCTTTCCCTCCGTAAAACCATTTTGTCTTTCAAAACATAATGAAAAACTCAAGTATACCACAAACAGTTTACTAGAAAGAATCATGTGGGATGTGACATAAAATATCTTGGTGCACCGTCTTGTCTAGCTTACGCAGGAAGCTTCATTGTCTACAGTCCGCTGCCCCCGCTTGAACCAAACTAGGAGCGAAATTTTTCTGCCATCGTGGAACTATCTATCTCCCCGCCCGCTCCCTCCACCGAAAAGCCACATTTCCACTGTTCCTCCTTGCTTTCCAAGTTCAAACCTTCACTGTTGCTTACTGGCAGCTCAGCCTCCTCACCGGCGACCCTTCTTCTTGCAGCGATGCCTCCTCGCCGGCTACCCTTCTTCTTGCAGCGCCGCCTCCTCGCCGGCGACCCTTCTTCTTGTTGCACGGCCTCCTCGCCGCTGACCCTTCTTCTTGCTGCGCGACCTCGTCGATATGGTCAGGTAATCCACACCCCACCCACACCATCCTCCTCCTTCCCCGTCCCACATGCCCCGACCAACGGCGCGACACCTTCCGCCGAAATCACTGCCCCCTGCTCCAATTAAGCGCCGCCCACAACCATTTTACACCTAGTATAACGAGGAGCTCAGTAGCATCTGGCAGCGGAGAAGCAAATGGCGGCTACACACATCCACGAGGTCACTATGGCTGCCATGCGTGCCGACCGCCAGATCTTGGAGGAGCACCTCGTCTTTGAGGCCACCGTCGACACCACCACGCGGTTGTCTACTTTAAAATAAAGTTCGTGCTGTTTTCTCGAGGCCACCGCCAGTGCCTTCTAGTGATTTGTCCTCTGTAATGTTAATATGCAATTTGATGTTTAGTCAACAGTTTGGTCCTCTGAAATGTAATGTTCAGTTAACAATTTGGTCCTCTAAAAGTAATGTTCAGTTAACAGTTTGGTCCAACAATTGCTACATTTCATAGTACTGTTCTTGAGCATTCTTTGTTTTGTTAACTGTCTGTCTTATCTTCTAGTACATGTTTCATGTTTCTATTCTGCAATGTCGTGCTCAGTTAAGTGTTTTGGTTCATTTGGTCTGCTGTCCATTTAACTGTTTGGTTCAATTCTGAAATTTGATTTTCATTTGTTGTGGGTACAATTTTATATTGTTATGCATGTGAAATAAATCGAATTTGGTTGTACTCAATACATATTCTACTGATAGTATGGCAACTCTCAGTTAACCTGATCAAGATCTTCCTTATGTGTATTGCTGGGAAACAATGGGAGACACTGTGGTTTACCATCGAGGTTTGCTCATGCATGGTCCTTTCGCTAATAGCACATTATTGTGCAGTTGTAGGAATCCTTCTAATATTTAGTTTTCTTACAATTTGGTCTTACACATGTAAGTCCTGCTGTCAGAGGCTTAGACCCACTGTTCGACCCATTTTGCATATAGGGAAATGAGATGTCCATGAATAGAAGTCAAGTCAAGAAACTTAGAAAGATTGTTAGGATGAAGAAACTTGCGACGAATAACAGGAAAATCTTTGTTTGCACAATGAAGAAGACATCAGTCAACTATAGGATGGTACTAACTCTTTTACCTTGTTTTTACCCCTTGCGTCATTTCAAAATTTATAACAACGATTTATGCATATCTTTGTTTTCAGTACTTTTCAAAGAAGTTCATGATGATTACCTCTGAAACCACCTGCATGGTCAAGAGGTGAGGAAGGTGCTACCTCTTGAGCATGCGTTGGTTTTCCCTTGAAGAGGAAAGGGTGATGCAGCAAAGTAGCGTAAGTATTTCCCTCAGTTTTGAGAACAAAGGTATCAATCCAGTAGGAGACAACGCACAAGTCACCTAGTACCTACACAAACAATCAAGAACCTTGCAACCAACGCGATAAAGGGGTTGTCAATCCCTTCACGGTCACTCGCAAAAGTGAGATCTAATAGAGATAGTAAAGTAAATATTTTTGGTATTTTTTTGTTGTATAGATTGGAAAGTAAAGATTTCAAAATAGTAAACGAGACGCGATGTAAATAAAAGAGATGTAATATAATAGGAAAGAGAAGCGGGGCCCATAGGTTTCACTAGTGGCTTCTCTCAAGATAGCATGTATTACGGTGGGTGAACAAATTACTGCCGATCAATTGATAGAAAAGCGCATAGTTATGAAGATATCTAAGGCAATGATCAGAATATAGGCATCACGTCTGTGTCAAGTAGACCGAAATGATCCTGCATCTACTACTCTTACTCCACACAACGACCGCTATCCAGCATGCGTCTAGAGTATTAAGTTCATAAGAATGGAGTAACACATTAAGCAAGATGACATGATGTAGAGGGATAAACTCAAGAAATATGATATAAACCCCATCCTTTTATCCTCGATGGCAACAATAAAATATGTGCCTTGCTGCCCCTACTGTCACTGGAAAAGGACATCGCAAGATTGAACCCAAAGCTAAACACTTCTCCCACTGCAAGAAAGATCAATCTAGTAGGCAAAACTAAACCGATAATTCGAAGAGACTTGCAAAGATATCAAATCATGCATATAAGAATTCAGAGAAGAACCAAATAATATTCATAGATAATCTTGTTCATAAATCCCCAATCCATCGGATCTCGGCGAACACACCGCAAAAGAGTATTACATCAAATAGATCTCCAAGAACATCGAGGAGAACTTTGTATTGACAATCAAAGAGAGGGAAGAAGCCATCTAGCTAATAACTATGGACCCGAAGGTCTGTGGTGAACTACTCATGCTTCATCAGAGAGGCAATGGTGTTGATGTAGAAGCCCTCCGTGATCGATTCCCCCTCCGGCAGATCACCGGAAAAGGCCCCAAAATGGGATCTCACGGGTACAGAAGGTTACGGTGGTGGAAAAGTGGTTTCGCGGCTCTCATGATGTTTCTAGGGTATAAGAGTATATATAGGTGAAAGAAGTACGTCAGTGGAGCTACGAGGGGCCCACGAGGGTGGGGGGTGCGCTCTCCTGCCTCGTTGTGTCCTCGTGGAGTTCCAGACTTCAACTCCAAGTCTTCTAGATTGCTTTCAGTCCAAAAAAGATCATCGTGAAGGTTTCATTCCGTTTGGACTCCGTTTGGTATTCCTTTTCTGCAAAACTCTAAAATAGGCAAAAAAACAGAAACTGGCACTGGGCCTCCGGTTAATAGGTTAGTCCCAAAAATAATATTAAAGAGCATATTAAAGACCATTAAACATCCAAAACAAATAATATAATAGCACGGAACAATAAAAATTATAGATACGTCGGAGACATATCAGAAGGTATTCATTCAACACCCACGGTACAATATTGAAGTCTTCCTGAAGAGGACAAAGGTTGGGCGGGCAATTATCCATAGCCACTGGCCTAAATTCGCAAGGACATTCAACATCACGGAAGGCTCAATATTTGCCTTCCGCTTCTACAGTTTCCCAGATGAGATTCATCTGTCTATTTATCATGTATGATGCTACTTTCCGAAGGTTTCCGATGTTGCATGTGAAACTTGGTGCTGTTGTGTAATGGCATAACCGAGTGCCGAAGCTATCTGAAGTAATTCGATTATGAAATCCTGGTTGCCGTTATACGGATATGAAATTGCTGGTGTGTTTTATAAGAAATCCTGACAGAGAAATGTTTGCATTAGGCCACCTTGCACAAACGTTTCCACATAAAAAATTGTGTGTGATATACATACGAACATAAATGTTTTTCTGGGATTCACCGTGTGGGATGTACATACATACAGAAACGATTGGGTTTCGATGCCTCGCAAGATCGCACATGAGATCACTTTGCCCCAGCCGATGTGCTAGGAGGGCCTATCCCCGACGGTTTCTGGGTCGTGTGGGAAGGACCCCCTATCGCCCACACTCACTTGCCAATGGTTCCAAACGCCGTCATGGAAAGGGTTTAAAAACCGTTTGTATAGCAGGTCTTTGCACCAGTGTGATTTGATATCTTTGTAATTCTCTTCGAACTATCGGTTTGGTTTGGCCAACTAGATTGATTTTTCTTGCAATGGGGGAAGTGCTTAGCTTTGGGTTCAATCTTGCGGTGTCCTTTCCCAGTGACAGTAGGGGCAGCAAGGCACGTATTGTATTGTTGCCATCAAGGATAAAAAGATGGGGTTTTCATCATATTGCTTGAGTTAATTCCTCTACATCATGTCATCTTGCTTAATGCTTTACTCCGTTCTTTATGAACTTAATACTCTAGATGCATGCTGGATAGCGGTCGATGTGTGGAGTAATAGTAGTAGATGGGGAATTATTTCGATCTACTTGACACAGACGTGATGCCTATATTCATGATCACTGCCTTACATATTGTCATAACTTTGCGCTTTTCTATCAATTGCTCGGCAGTAATTTCTTCACCCACCATATTATTTTCTATCTTGAGAGAAGCCTCTAGTGAAACCTATGGCCCCCGGGTCTATTTTCCATCATATAAGTTTCTATTTTCCATCATATAAGTTTCCGATCTACTATTTTGCAATCTTTTAATTTTTGATCTATAAACCAAAAATATTTACTCTATCGTTTATCTATCTCTATCGGATCTCACTTTTGCAAGTAACAGTGAAGGGATTGACAACCCCTTTATCGTGTTGGGTGCAAGTTGTTTGATTGTTTGTGCAGGTATTTGGTGACTTGTGCGTTGGATCCTACTAGATTGATACCTTGGTTCTCAAACTGAGGGAAATACTTCTCTCTACTTTGTTGCATCACCCTTTTCTCTTCAAGGGAAAAACCAATGCAAGCTCAATAAGTAGCAGGAATAATTTCTGGCGACGTTGCTGGGGAGATCTACACCAAGTCAAGCCATTCCAAGTACCCATCATAAACTCTCATCTCTTGCATTACATTATTCGCCATTCGCCTCTCATTTTCCTCTCCCCCACTTCTACAACGATTTTCGAAAAGATTTGCCTTTTCTTCGCCTCTCTTCCGTTCGTGTTCTGCGCTTGCTTTTTGTGTGCTCGTGTGTTGGATTGCTTGCTTTGTCATGATGGCTCAAGAGAATACCAAATTGTGTGACTTTTCCAACACCAATATTAATGATTTTATCAGTACTCCGATTGCTCCCGCTACTAATGCGGAATCTTGTGAAATTAATGCCGCTTTGCTGAATCTTCTTATGACAAATCAATTTTCTGGCCTTCCTACTGAAGACGCCGCATCCCATCTAAATTTTTTGTCGATTTGCGTGATATGCAAAACAAAAAATATGTGGATAATGATATTGTTAAATTGAAGCTATTTCTGTTCTCGCTTCGAGATCGTGCTAAAACTTGGTTTTCATCTTTGCCTAAAAATAGTGTTGATTCTTGGAATAAGTGTAAAGATGCTTTTTTCCAAGTATTTTCCTCCTGCTAAGATCATCTCCCTTAGGAACGATATTATGAATTTTAAGCAACTTGATCATGAACATGTTGCACAATCTTGGGACAGGATGAAATTGATGATACAAAATTGCCCCATTCATGGTTTGAATTCGTGGCATCCCCTCTTTCTTCTAACGACCATCAGTATTTTACTTGAAACTATATTTTTATTCGTCACATGTTATGAGTTTTTCTTGGAGCGTCTTGTATGATATGAGTCTTTGCATTTTTTGTTGTGTATTTTTTAGTCATGAATCCTTGCTGGACACACCTATTTGAGAGAGCCAAAATTATGCCATGACTTGTTAGAATTTCTCTCTATGCTTCACTTAAATCTTTTTGAGCTATGGAATTTCTCTAGTGCTTCACTTATATCTTTTTGAGCATGGTGTGCTTTAGTATTTTTGGAGAAATGCTCTCATGCTTCACTTAGATTTATTTGAGAGTTAGTAAAAAATTTAAGAAATTCTCTCTTGCTTCACTTAAATTATTTTGAGAGAAGAAATTTTTTATGCTCATGTTCTTCAGTTAGATTTGTTTGAGCTATTAAAAGCAACATGAAATTAGTCCCAATGTGATAGATATCCAAGGAGGATATAATAAAAACTTTCATGAAGATCATTGGACAAAACAAACTTGATTCTTTGTAATAGTTTTGAGATATGATGATAATGATATGTGAGTCATGTTGATAAATAATTATGCTTTAGTAAGAATATTGGTGTTAAGGTTTGTGATTCCTCATGCAAGCACGAAAGTCGATAGTTATGCAATGAAATTACATCCTACTTGTGGTGGATTATTTGGTGTTAGTTATGCTTAATGCTCGCTTATGAGATTTTTCATTTCTGGTTGGTTGCTTCTCAATCTTTTGCTAGCCTTCATTTTGCACTAAGTATGATCACTACTTGTGCATCCAAAATCCTTCAAACCAGTTTTGCCATATGAGTCCACTATACCTACCTATATGCGGTATTTTTTTGCCGTTCTAAGCAAATTTGTATGCGCCATCTCTAATTTTCAAAATAAACTTCTTTTTGTGTGTTCGTACCACATGAAACGGTAGGGGGTGGCTAATATATTTCCATGCTAGATGTGTTGTTCTCAAGATGAGTGTTTATTCACTTGTCATTGCACGAGGCTAATATAAACCAGAGGACTTTGTCCGGATAGGATATTCATTATCATAGCCATATGAGCTAGACCTCTAGGGTTTAGCCATTACGATCTCGAGGTAGATCAACTCTTGCAATACTCATATTCATCAATATCAATCAAGCAGGACGTAGGGTATTACCTCCATAGAGAGGATCCGAACCTGGGTAAACATCGTGTCCCCTGTCTCCTGTTACCATCAACCTTAGATGCACAGTTCGGGACCCCCTACCCGAGATCCGCCAGTTTTGACACCAACATTGGTGCTTTCATTGAGAGTTCCTCTATGCTGTCGCTAAAAGGTTCGATGGCCCCTTCGATCGTCGATAATGACGCTGTCCAAGGAGGAACTTTCCTCCCCGGACGGATATTCGTGTTCAGCAGCTTCTCAATGTAGGCCAACTCGTTTGGCCATCTGGAGTAGATCGAAAGCTATGCCCCTGGCCATCAGGTCAGATTCGGGAGCTTAAACTATGTTGCGGACATCCGTGGAGACTTGATCTTTGCCGGATTCGAGACCGCGGTAGCCGCTCCCGGTCACCCCGATGATCATGACCTAAATCTATCATCTGGCCGCATCCAGGAGATTGCTCTTGTAACCGCCCTGGCCCTAGATCCGGAGCAAGCTACGCCATCCAAGGACGGGAGGATCGACCCCGCCACGGAGGCCATGGATTCCACGGCGTTGGAGCCGCACACAGACTTAATCTATCATGATGTTTTTGTTAGTGGAACTCAGGACTCGTCTCCGGTCGTAAGTTCCGAACCGCGTGAGCCCGCGGACGCCGATCTTGATCATTTATCAATCTTCGAATTCAGCGTCGCAGACATCTTCCAGCACTCGCCCTTGGGCGATGTGCTAAATTCCTTAAAAAAAACTTGTCCTTGGCGGAGGACTCACAGCCGAACTATATCCGGCTCGAACCAGGGGCTGACGGTGGAGAATTTTGCTTCCCACCCACCACCCACTTCATAGCTACGGTCAAGGATTCGACCGATACACTTGATTACGACCCCGAGAACATTGACGGTATGGACGACGATGCCGAAGACAACGAAAACCTCGTTGATACAACTAATAAGCAAGATAAACGGGAAGACGGGCAGGTTAGCCTTGGTAAACAGGCCACGCGCGAAGATTCGAAGGACAACAATTACCTTCCGCTCTCTGAGGATGAGGTGAGCCTCGGCACCAAGGATTTCATCGTGCCTGAGGAACCTCTTGGGCAGGAGCGCTTCAAGCGCCAACTAATAGCCACTACAAGGAGCCTGAAAAAGAAATAGCAGCAGCTTCAAGCTGACCAAGACCCGCTCAATGATAGATGTACCAAAGTCCTAGCCGCCGAAGCATACGGCCTTAGTGGCCCAGCCAAAAGCTACCCGAAGCATAGATTGCTACCCCAGGGCGACAACAAGGCACTCAAGCTCGTGCCATCATCGCACAAGGCGGCAGGTCGACCACAATTTGGTCCGGGTAAAGCGGCAACTCAAGTCGAACACCAGACCGCCCCACCTCACCGCAAAGGCAAGAACAAAACAGCTCAGGGTTGTGCATATGACCTTCAACAGGACTTGGGTAGTAGAGTAGGACACTCAAGAGCGATCTACGGATCGCGAGGACATACCTCTACACACGACGACGGCCATATATTCGGACATGACAAACCTAGCCATGCTCGGGCCAAAAACCACAAATGGACTCCATTGGAGGTGCGCCGCAGTGTTGCCCAACATAGAGGTGCCACACACCCTCTTTGCTTCACAGACGAAGTAATGGAGCATAAATTCCCAGACGGGTTCAAACCTATAAATATCGAATCATACGATGGAACAACGGATCCCACGGTATGGATTGAGGACTTCCTCCTCCATATCCACATGGCCCGCGGAGACGACCTTCATGCCATCAAATACCTACCACTAAAACGCAAAGGACTAGCTCGGTACTGGTTAAACAGTCTGCCGGAAAATTTCATTGGCAGCTGGGAAGATTTGGAGGTCGCCTTTCGCGACAACTTCCAAGGAACATATGTCCGGCCGCCGGACGCCGATGACTTAAGTCACATTATCCAGCAGCCCGGAGAGTCAGCCAGGAAGCTCTGGACTAGGTTCTTAGTTAAAAAGAACCAAATCGTCGACTGTCCGGATGCGGAAGCCCTTGCGGCCTTTAAACACAGCGTCCGGAATGAATGGCTTGCACGCCACCATGGTCAAGGACCTAGATTGATGATAGCCCTTACCGCTCTAATGACCCGCTTTTGCGCGGGAGAAGACAGCTGGCTCGCTCATAGAAGCAATAGTGCCAGTGTCTCGGGCACTTCCGAAATCTGAGACAGCAATGGCAAGCCACGACAAAGCAAACACAACAGTCGCAATGATAATGAAAGATCACGCGACACAGCAGTCAACGCCGGATTCAGCAATCCCAAACCCGGTCAACGGAAAAAGCCATTCAAGGCGAATAAAGACTGACCATCAAACCTAGACAGGATACTGGACCGACCCTGCCAGATTCACGGCCACCCCAATAAACCAGCTAATCATACCAATAGAAACTGTTGGGTCCTCAAGCAGGCCGGCAAGCTCAACGCTGAACACAAGGGAATAGGGCCTCCAGGCAATAGGAACGACGGAGTGGTTCGCCAGCCAAATGCCGGGGGCCAGAAGCAATTTCCCCCCGACGATTTATCAAATCCGGATCACAAATAGCAGTTCGGCTTCCGTTGCCCATCTCATATACCCATTAAAACTATACCACGCATACATAACTACGCACTTAAGATACCATGGGCATTGGCGGAAGCATAATACGGACAAGTCTGCAAGCACTCCGGTAACATTTTTATCTACTTTCCTTTTTCTTCCTTCATTATCTCTTAAAAACAGGTGGCGCAAAGGAGAAACATCTAAGACCGACTCCATCGGAGTTCAGATCTGTACACTCACCTACGGGGCTACTTCCTTCAAGGATTCCCCTCGCCGAGGACAGGCGGCGCAGACGTGCGACAGGAGGTGCAAAATAACTTTTTGTAGACCACACTCTTTTTTCAAGCCTGTAACATGCCTTTTTCCTCTGCCTTCGACCCAGGGCATATTAAATATCTGGGGTCGTGGCCTTTATATATATCAAGTAATCATTGGCATATCGCTCAGGTCCCAGTTCGCATTATCCGAATTACTCGTCCGCGTCCTTTCACAAATGAATACGCCTCTTTTGGTTGTTTCACAGATATACCCCGGCTTAAACTTGCCAGGGGCTCGGTACGGGAACCAATGAGTTGCCAACAAAGTCCGAACAACTTTTACAGCGTACTTCAGCATCGCGAGTTTGGCCTTCTATGCATCAGCTCCGAATCATGTCTTGGGTCAATAGTTGGGTTGCCCGGCTCATGTGCTTGCTATCCTACGTTCCGCTCTATCGGCTAGGGTAGTAAAGGGAGAACTACTGCGATTGTGCTTCCGGTTCACCTGGCTCGGCACCTCAGTAGAGAAAGCTGAAAACTGACTATCATGATGCGGCGAGAGCTGGTCAACCACTCGATGACTTATCGGAATCTCTAGCGATTCCTCTATGTCACACGAAGGACCTCTTTTCGGTCAAATATGTACACGCATCATATGAATAAGCCGCATACATACCAGGGGCTATGTCGTAGACCCACCATAAAACTTATATGGCTAAGTGAAAGTGTTAACGCCCTATAGTCCGGTTGCCTGGTTCACCGCATAGACACCTCCTTCATGGACCAAGACATTGGGTCAAGAGTGATCGAATGCTTTTTCGAACACCCCCGTACTTCCTACGAGGGGGCTGAAGCCGATGACTGGAAAACTTTCAGATTATATTAAAACAGCCGCACAGGAGGAACACAAACTATCGAGCAATATATAAAAACAGATTAACTATAAAATTGTCTCGTACAATTCTCATACACCTCACTCGAACATTATGTCTTTCGAGCATTGACCCTCTTTCAAAATAATGCTCCGGTTTGTGGCAGTCCTTGCCCTTGGGTGGACTCTTCATCGCAACATCGATGGCCTTCATCTTCCCCCAGAATGTCTTGACTCGGGCAAAGGCCATCCGTGCACCCTCGATGCACACCAACCGCTTCACAGCGTCGATACGTGGCACCGCGTCAACAAGCCACTGCACCAAGCTGAAGTAACTATTCGAAACAGGCTCAGTTGGCCATAACCGGATAATGAAGTTCTTCATGGCAGCCCCGGATATCCTATGAAGCTCGGCCCACTGGGACATCTGCTCATTCAGCAACTGGGGCGCCTCGACGCGCCAAATTGTGACCAGAAAAGCTTCTCTGTTGCATACCCCTCTCGCGCTTGGTAAAACTGCGCCGCATCGGAAGAACTCCTCGGCAAGTCTAAAAACTCATCCGAAGAACTCCACAATTTGTTAAGCTGAGCATAGTTCGGTTCGCCGAACTTAGTCTGTAGCAAAAATGGCTTACCAGCCGCAATCTCCCCAGCTTACCGGATCTCCTCATGGGTGACTCTAGATTTGGACCGCGCTTCTCGTGCCTCTCGTAAGGCCTTGTCAATTTCAGCCATTTTGGCTTCATTCTCCTTCTCAAGGAGTTCACAGCGGCTAGCGGCATTTTTCAACTCGAGCACCATCATGGATATCTTCTCCTCGTCTTGACGCCGAGCAGCTCATTCGGCTTTTAACTCAGCCGATGCCTTTTCGGCAGCCGTATTACTACACCGGGCCTGCTCCGCCTGAAGAATTTCAATGGCAGCAGCACCATCTTCAGCCATGCATATTATAGTATATAACCTTTAGCGTCATGCTTATATCACAAAAATGTATGTGAAGGGAATGCCCCGAATACATACCTTGCGATTCGTCAAGACGCATATTGATTAACGCAATGTCATCCCCGGCCACATCAAGCTTCCGTTGAAACTCGGCAATATCCATAGTTTGGGAAGTAGTCAGGGGAAGCAGCCTGTGTTCAAGTTAATCAGATTAGTCCTTGAATATTTCTTCTTGATCCTCCGTCCGCCTCCCATGGGAAGCCAACCCGAGTCTCAGGGGCTACTATCTATACACAGGTGTATTTTGCGAATAAAACACAATTGCACATATTACAGTACGAACCTCGAAGCCTCTTAGTAGGCTCGCAAAGGCCGCATTCAATCCGCTTTTCAAGGACAGGACCTTTTCAACCACCGTCCCCATCATGGTACGATGTTCCTCTGAGACGGACGCCTGCCTCAGCATGTTCGTCAAGATATCCGGTGCCTCTGGGTCTCCGGAGACTGCCGTAAGGGTACGGCCACCCTTTGATGGGATCAGTTTATTCATATCCGGCTATATACCGGATTGTTCGGGGCCTTCATTGTTGTTCCCCGGACCCTGGGCCACCGAAGTATCGCCTTCGGGTAATGTCTTCATCATCCCTTGCACCACTTGTTGGTTGGGGGAGACCCTCCGCAAAGACACCTCGAAGTCATCCGCCCTATTGATTGGAGAGGACGGTGGGGGCGTCTCGCTTTCCATCATCTCTGGGAGAAGGTCCCCCGAGGAAGAGGATTGTTGAAGAAGATTGTGTGCTGAGCTGCAAAAAATATATGCATTCCAGGCATTATAAGAAAGGAACGAGACATGTTTAAAACAACCTTGTTCACTTACGATTTTGCCTGAGGCTTGTCCTCGTCATGAGACTGCGCTTCGACGTCCTCCAAGCCCGAGCCACCCACTAGAGGCATCTTGCCTCGCTTAGGAGCCTGCTTCTCCCAATCTTCGGAGGCGTCCCTTTTCTTCCTAGGAGGGAAGGAGACTGTGGCCCCCCTTCACTTTTGTCTTCGGACTAGGGGGTTTTGATTCCACTGGACGCAAAGTCCGATGTACCCTTGGAATAGGGGCCATCTTTGGTCCTCTCACTCTCCGCCTCGCCCTCCTTCACTGGCATCTGGTATGGTGCCAGGGCCAGCATCCTTGTTAGAATAGGATTCGCTGGGCCCTAGGGTAGAGGGGCCGAACACATAATTAGTTCCTCCTTCTTTATCCAGCCCTGGAAGAGGATAGCTTTCTTAGTACCATATTACGGTATGCATAATTACAAAGTGTTCGGGAGCCAAGTGCTTACCGGGGTATCCGGACGGTTGCAGTTGAGGCCAGCGTCCTCGGTAGTATCCGGCCAATGTTTCCACTTCCCGAAAAATAACTTCCACATTCCTTCGCGTGTGGTTCCAAAGAAGTGTTGGAGGGTTCGTTGGTCCTTCTGGATCAAGCTCCCACATGCGGCGAGACCTGCACTGGCATGGCAGGATTCGGCGAACTAACATCACTTGAATCACGTTGACAAGATCGATGTCTCTCTTGAGGAGGGTTCGGATGTGGCTTTGTAAAGTCTACACTTCATCAACTGATCCCCAGTCCAGCCCCTTGTTGACCCATGATGCAAGCTGTAACGGCGGGCCAGGATAGAATGTGGGTGCAGCTACCCACTTGGTGCTGCGGGGCTCCGTAATGTAAAACCACTCCTGCTGCCATTGATTGGAAGTTTCGGTAAAAGAACCTTTTGGCCAAGGAGTGCTGGTGAGTTGGCTGATCATAGCACCGCCGCACTCCACCTATTCCCCGTCGACTACCTTCAGCTTCACACTGAAGGTCTTGAGCCATAAGCCGAAGTGTGGGAGGAGTTGGAGGAAGGCCTTGCATGTAATGATAAACGCCGAGACGTGGAGGATAGAGTCCGGGGCTAGGTCATGAAAATCTAGTCCGTAATAAAACATTAGCCCCTGGACGAAGGGGTGAAGAGTGAACCCTAGCCCCCGAAGGAAGTGGGAGATGAATACTACCCTCTCGCCAGATCTGGGGGTTGGAATAACCTGTCCTTCAGCAGGAAGCCTGTGGTGGACCTCTGCGGTCAAATATCTGGCCGCCCGAAGCTTTCCGATATCCTCCTTTGTAACGGAGGAATCCACCCATCGGCCTGGAGAGCTAGGTCCGGACATGATGGGGAGACTTGAAGCCATGAAGTCAAACCTTGGGTGCGAGAACTAAAGGTTGGGAAGGCTGAGGAGGGGTTTGGCATAAAAGGACGGCCCTTGGTTCCTTTATAAAGGCAGCGGGTATTGAACGCCTCCTCCTAAGCCTAAGAACCTGCCTATTCCTAATGGATCTTTCCCGCGGAACGGTTTGGTTACCCACGCTCGCATTGATGAAAATCCCGAAATTAGGGGACACGATCTCTACTTCGACAAGATGTGTCAATGAAAACCACGCCCCGAAACGTGGAACGGTGGGACAGGAAACGGTTTGAAATAATGACCAAGAAGCGTGACGTCACATTGCTAAAGTTGTCAGCAGATTGGATTCATGGAATATTGTACTCTCTACGGCTGTGTGTTACAGGTCCGGACACGGTCAATTCATCCGAAAACTATTTTGGAGTTCAGAAGGAGGAACCTGCCTTGCAATGCCGAAGACAGCACTACGCGCCGGATACCTTGTCATTGAAGCCAGGTTCAGGGGCTACTAAGGGAGTCCTAGACTAAGGGGTCCCCGGGCGTCCGGCCTATTAGCCATGGGCCAGAATGATGGGATATGAAGATACGAAGACCGAAGACTATACCCGTGTCCGGATGGGACTCTCCTTGGCGTGGAAGGCAAGCTTGGCGACCGGATATGTAGATTCCTTTCTTAGTAACCAAACTTGTGTAACCCTAGATCCTCCCGGTGTCTATATAAACTAGAGGACTTAGTACAGATAGGATATTCATTATCATAACCATACGAGCTAGACCTCTAGGGTTTAGCCATTACGATCTCGAGGTAGATCAACTCTTGTAATAGTCATATTCATCAATATCAATCAAGCAGGACGTAGGGTATTACCTCCATAGTGAGGGCCCGAACCTGGGTAAACATCGTGTCCCCTGTCTCCTGTTACCATCGACCTTAGACGCCCAGTTCGGGACCCCCTACCCGAGATCCGCCGGTTTTGACACCGACAAGTACGGCAAAGGTATTAGGGATGCCTAGTCCCGAAATGAAAAATGAATTTACTTTATGTTGTCAAATAAAAAATCCTTGGAAAGTGTTGATATGGAAGGCACCTGTGGATACGGTTAGCCATGGAAAGTGACAGTATGGTGGAAAAAGGAATAAACTTTATTTTCTATTTGGGAAAGTATGGTGGTAAAAAGGGAAGCCAGGTTTAGCCTATGATATATCTAGCATGGAAAGTATTGGGAACTACTCGATCATTTTTGTTGACAGGACAACCATACCACCCAAAATGTTTTATCTCTATCTTTTTCGCTTTGAGCTCTCGCACCTCTACAAATCCCTACTTCCCTTCGCGAAGAGCCTTTCTATTTACTTTATGCAATTTCTATTTTTACTTGACTCTCCATCCTCTCTTATAAAGCACCAACTAAGGGGCATTATGATTGTACTTGAGCATTGGGTGTAGCTAATATGCGAGTGTGTTTCATGAATGGATCAATGGTTGAGCATAATGGGCTAGGGATAACTTGCTTTAGCGTTGATATTTCAAAAGACTTGGTTGCTTGTTGATATGCTCGAGTATTAAATTCCTCATGTCAAAACTAGACTATTGCTTTGAACCATATAAAAGTCCAATTGTCCATGCTATAAAAGAAAGAATATGTGATGAACATGTTAGGCAGCATTCCACATCAAAAATTCTGTTTTTATCATTTACCTACTCGAGGACGAGCGGTAATTAACCTTGGGGATGCAAATACATCTCCAACATATCTATAATTTTTTATTGTTCCATGCTGTTATATTATCATTCTTGGATGTTTTACAATCATTTTATATCATTTTTGGGACTAACCTATTGACATAGTGCCAAGTGCCAGTTGCCGCTTTGCTTGTTTTTTACATCGCAGAAAATCAATATCAAACGGGGTCCAAATGCAGCGAAACTTTTTGTGGAAATTTTATGGACCAGAAGACACCCAATGGGCCAGAGAAGCACCTAGGGGTGCCGCAAGGGGGGTACAACCCACCAAGGCGCACCTAGGTGGGTTGTGCCCACCTCGGTGGCCTCCCACACCGCCTCTTTTCTCTATAAATACCCCAATATTCCAGAAACCCTAGGGGAGTCGACGAAAATCAATTCCAACCGCCGCAAGTTCCAAAACCACCAGATCCAATCTAAACACCATCACGGAGGGGTTCATCATCCTCATTGGTGCCTCTCTGATGATGCGTGAGTGGTCTTTTGTAGACCTATGGGTCCATAGTTAGTAGCTAGATGGCTCTCTCTCTCTCTTGATTCTCAATAAAATGGTCTCTTGGAGATCTATTTGATGTAACTCTTTTTGCAGTGTGTTTGGTGGGATCCGATGAACTTTGAGTTTATGATCAGATCTATGTTTTTATCCATGAAAGTTATTTGAGTCTTTTTATCTCTTATATGCATGATTACTTATAGCCTTGTATTTCTTCTTCAAGTCTTTGGTTTAGTTAGGCCAACTAGATCGATTTTTCTTGCCATGGGAAGAGGTGCTTTGTGATGGGTTTGATCTTACGGTGCTTGGTCCTAGTGACAGAAGGGGAACCGACACATATGTATCGTTGCTATTAAGGATAACAAGATGGGGTCTATTTCTACATAAATAGATTTTTTCTACATCATCTCATCGTTCTTATTGCATTACTCTATTTCTCCATGAACTTAATACACTAGATGCATGTTGGATAGCGGTCGATGTGTGGAGTAATAGTAGTAGATATAGACAGGAGTCAGTCTACTAATCTTGGACGTGATGCCTATATAATAATCACTGCCTGGATATCGTCATGATTATTTGAAGTTCTATCAATTGCCGAACAGTAATTTGTTTACCCACCATATGCTATTTTTCTCGAGAGAAGCCACTAGTGAAATCTAGGGCCCCCGGGTCTCTTCTTTATTATATTTTCCTTCGCGATCTATTTTTATTTGCTTTTATTTGCAGATCTACTAATCCAAAAACCCAAAAATACCTTGCTGCAATTTTTGTTTATTTGTTTTATCTCGCATTCCCGCGAGATCTATTTATCCAATCTACTACGGTTTTACCTATCATTTTACCCGTGAGGGATTGACAACCCCTCTCTTACGTCGGGTTGCAAGTATTTGTTCTTTGTGTGCAGGAGCTATTTACATAGTGTTGCGTAGTTCTCCTACTGGTTCGATAACCTTGGTCTCATCACTAAGGGAAATACCTACCGTAGATGTGCTGCATCATCCCTTCCTCTTTGGGGAAATACCGACGTACTTCAAGCCGCATCAGCATTGCCCCTCCTCTCCCTCGTAGCCTTCTTCCTCTCCATAGCGCTTAGCAAAGCTTTGTTGAGATTCCGCCAGCACGCCATCGTGCTGCCAGAGGACTCAAGCTACTACTTCACCATCGCTCGCTGGATCAAGGAGGTGAAGGCGTCATCAAGCCATACGTGTGTTGAACGCGGAGGTGCCGTCCGTTTGGCACTTGGATCGGGTGTTCGCGGGACGGATCGTGATTGGATCGTGAAGACGTTCGCGGGACGGATCATGATTGGATCGCAAAGACGTTCGGCTACATCAACAACGTTTCTTAACGCTTCTGCTTAGCGATCTACAAGGGTATGAAGATGCAATCTCTCCTCTCGTATATGGTCATCTCCTAAATTGATCTTGGTGAGCGTAGGAAAATTATTGTTTCCCATGCAACGTTCTCCAACACATCGGACAACGTACATTGTTATGTATTATTTCCAATAAGTCATTGGCTCGCTCCATTGTTCCGGAGAACGGAGTTTTAGTCATCTTTCCCATGAGGCATGGTTCGCAAGTATCAAATGATTCATAATCAAGTGATTCCAAAATTCCATCTGTATAGAGTTTCTTCTTGCGCTTTACACCAATATGACCTAAACAGCAGTGCCACAAATATGTTGCACTATAATTATCAACTTTGCATCATTTGGCATCAATATTATGAATATGTGTATCACTACTATCGAGATTCAATAAGAATAGACCACTCTTCAAGGGTGCATGACCATAAAAGATATTACTCATATAAATAGAACAACCATTATTCTCTGATTTAAATGAATAGCCTTCTCGCACTAAACAAGATCCAAATATAATGTTCATGCTCAACGCTGGCACCAAATAACAATTATTCAGGTCTAAAACTAATCCTGAAGGTAGATGTAGAGGTAGTGTGCCTACGGCAATCACATCAACCTTGGAACCATTCCTGGTGTGCATCGTCACCTCGTCCTTAGCTAATCTCCGTTTAAACCGTTGCTCCTGTTTCGAGTTGCAAATATGAGCAACCGAGTCAGTATCAAATACCCAGGCACTACTACGAGCATTAGTGAGGTACACATCAATAACATGTATATCAAATATACCTTTGTTCACTTTGCCATCCTCCTTATCTGCCAAATACTTGGGGCAGTTCCGCTTCCAGTGACCAGTCCCTTTGCAGTAGAAGCACTCAGTCTCAGGCTTGGGTCCAGCTTTGGGCTTCTTCCCGGGAGTGGCAACTTGCTTGCCATTCTTCTTGAAGTTCCCTTTCTTTTCCTTGCCCTTTTTCTTGAAACTAGTGGTTTTGTTAACCATCAACACTTGATGCTCCTTCTTGATTTCTACCTCTGCGGCCTTAAGCATTGCGAAGAGCTCGGGAATTGTCTTGTTCATTCCTGGCATATTATAGTTCATCACGAAGCCTTTCTAGCTTGGTGGCAGTGATTGAAGAACTCTGTCAATGACACAATCAACTGGAAGATCAACTCCCAGCCGAGTAAAGTGATTATAATACCCAGACATTTTGAGTATGTGTTCACTGACAGAACTTTTCTCCTCCATCTTGTAGCTATAGAACTTGTTGGAGACTTCATATTGAAAGTGCGTTAAGTCGACTAGAGGGGGTGAATAGGCTATTTTTATGAATTCTTCACTGAGGAATTTCAGGGTGAGGAAATTCCTACGAGAAGAACTACTTGCAGCGGAATAAGTACTTAGATGCAAGCATAACAGAACATAAGCATGGTCATCATGATGAAATGAATACAAGCATAGAGTACAGAAAGCGTAAACACATGATAAACATGATGAAGACAAACTGACTGAAGAAATTGAACTGAGGAAATTGAGAAAGTGTTCAGTCAAAGTCTTCGAACAGATATGAACAAGCAAACAACACTGTAATGAGGAAATGGAAGAGTTGAGGAAATAGAACCAGTAGGCTTGGTGAAGACAGTGATTTGGTAGAACAGTTCCAACTGCTGTGACAGTTGTACGTCTGGTTGGAGCGGCTAGGTATTTAAACATGAGGAGACACAATCCCGGACACATAGTCCTCGTTGTATTCTCCTTGAACTAAGGTCACACAGACCTCGTCCATTCACTCATGGTAAGTCTTCAGGTGACTTCCAAACCTTCACAAACTCGGTCACTCGACGATCCATAATTTCCTCTTGGATGCTCTAGACCATGACGCCTAACCGTCTGGAAGATGCATAGTCTTCAAAGGTAACAAGTGTCGATCCACGCAGGATCAATCTCTTAAGTGATGCTCAATCACTTTGGGTTTTTAGGTGTTTGGGTTTGGGTTTTCCTCACTTGATGATTTTCGCTCAAAGTCCTCGGAGGATGGGATGCTCTGAAATGACAAGTGTCGGTTTCTCTCGGAGCAGCCAACCAGCTAGTGGTTGTAGGGGGCGGCTATTTATAGCCTAGGGAGCAGCCTGACATGATAAGACTTAAATGCCCTTCAATGATATGACCGTTAGGTGGGTAGATATTTTGGGATAGCTAGCGCGTAGCACAACAACGGTCGGAAATTTGACTATCAAATTCCTCAGGGCTATCATGTTCCTCACTTGTAGGTAATTCGCACTGGCGAATTCCTAACTCCTCAGTCAGAACAAATTCCTCAGGGACCAGAAGAACTTCATCTCTGTCACTGAAGAAATTGACTGAACTGTATGAGATTTCCAATGGCTTCACTCGAAGGGATTGGTAGGTGTAGGATTTTGAGTTGAGCATCACTTGGAAAGTTTTCCTTAGTATTTCCTTGACCCCCTTTAACAGTATGGTGTTTCCTATGACTCAAGAAAGAGAAAAGAGAAACTACGAAAACAAAAGTCTTCACGCTTCATGTTCCTCGAATGAATACCAAGTCTTCACGGTCACACCAATTTCTTCACTTTCAAAGTCTTGAGAAAGTCTTCAATCGAAGAACTTCATTTTTAGGGGTCAACTTTCTTTGTAAATATCAAACTCCTCATAGACTTATAGACCTGTGTACACTCACAAACACATCAGTCCCTTAACCTATAAGTCTTCAATACACCAAAATCACTAAGGGCCACTAGATGCACTTACAATCTCCCCCTTTTTGGTGATTGATGACAATATAGGTTAAGTTTTCAACGGGGATAAACATATGAAGTGTAAATACTGATATTGAGGAATTTGATTGCAAGATATAGAAGAACTCCCCCTGAAGATGTGCATAGTGAGGAATTTTCTTTTGAAGCAATGCAAACTTGAAGAGTAGAATCATGGAGATCTCCCCCTATATCTTGTAATTCATACACACATTTAACATATAATATGAAGAATTTGAAATGCATGATGAAATATGGTAACTGATGTAATTCAGCATGCGTGCATTAACATATATGAGGAATAAGCATGCAGAACAACACAGCAAAAGTATCAGACCACCATCGGGTTTTAAGTTTACAACTTGATCCAGCAAAGTCTTCAAAAGAACGAGAGTTGTAACTTAGCCAAAAAACACCATATAAGTAGACCCGCTTGAATACTAACTCAAATTTCTCCCCCTTTGTCATTGAATGACCAAAAGGATCGAAAAATGAGGACTAACGCCCCTGAAGAATATCATCATTGAGTCGATGAAGGAGCGCCAGCATTATTGGGGTCAATTGTTGAGGTAGGGCCTGTCACAGTGTCGTCCAAATCTTCATGCTCATCAGTCGCGCGTGATGAAGAATATGAGCTGGCTACCAAGGAAGGAACTTTGGTTTTCTTGAATTTCTTTGCTGGTGGCTGAGACTAGTCAAAGTCCTGCTTGAGACCCATTTGATTCAGATCTTCTTCACCATACTGATGTGACAGAATAGCCTAGGTGCGACGAAAGACTTCATGGAGGTAGTAATGGTTTTTCTTCACTGCATTATGGGTAGCAGTCATGTTGTGAAGAATAGAACCAAACTGATGCTTAACCCATTTGTGGTTGTGATCGACCTTCTGGTGAAGACTGAGGAGAAGCTCATGATCAGTCATCACCCTTGGAGCTGTGCCTTGAGGATTTTGCTTTGAAGCATTTGCGGCAGAGTCATGAGTGGCAGAGTCATCATTGGTGGAGTAGGATGCAGCTTTGCGGAACTGACCATCCAATGGACGAATGCCTTCATCAATAATAGCAGTAGCCTTGCCCTTTTCATCAGATGAGGAAAATGTCCGCTTGAGGACTTCTATTGGGGGCAAGTAACTGACGTGATTCTGAAAATCAGCCTTGCAGTTGAGTGAAGACCTTGTTCTGAGGAATCTCATAATCCAAGGAGCATAAGGCTTTAACTCAAACGGAGAGAGTGCAACATTTGCCAGAGTCCTCATGAAGAAATCATGGTAGTTGACAGGAATGCCATGCATGATATTGAATAGCAGATTGTTCATGATGCCGATGACTTCTTCATCATTCGAGTCATGGCCTTTTATTGGACTCAATGTCTTTGACAGAATGCGATAGACAGTTCTAGGCACATACAACAACTCCTTCATGAGGAATTTGGTCCTTGGGGCTTGACCGGGCTTCAGCGGCTTCATCAACACTTGCATGTAGTGAGTGGTAAGTTCAGGTTCATGGTATAGGCAAAGAGCTCCTTCAAGGGGAGGACTGACACGCAGGGCATGAAGCAATTCAGAGGCCGGTGCTCTGAAGTGAGTATTCTCTGTCATCCAGTCCAATACCCAAGAGTTCACATCAGAAGCATCTCCTGTGATGTGCAGCATTGCATAGAACTGCAGAATTGGCTCTTCATTCCAATCAACAATATCAGTGCAAAAGTTGAGTAGTCTAGCATCATGAAGAACACTAAGGACTGGCATGAAGCAAAGCAATGATTCCATGTCCACGTGAGGAATATGCTCATGGTCGAAGACTTTGTCTTTGTTGAAAAGCAGTGAAGAATAGAAGTTGGCTTGGTTGGCAGTCCAGAAATGCTTCCTCCTAAGACGAGCAGAGTCATATGGGTTGTAATCCGTGAAGAATACGTGCTCGTGGAAGAAGTCGTCAGCCTTAAATTTTTGCTTCTTTGAGAAAGGATCCTTTGGCTTGGGCTGAGGAGTATCAGTTATTTGCATCACAACATCAGGAATCGCAATCTCAGGATCCACAGGCTGAGGAATTTCAGTGCCTTCGTTAGTGGTAGCCTGGGTCTTCAATTCTTCATCAACTTGAACATCAACACTTGTGGCTGGAATCTTGTCATGAATAGACGGAGTGGGGTGAGTTTCTTCAGAACCCATTTGAACTTCAGTTCGCACTGGGGACTAAGGAATTTGTTGCAGAGGAGTGAACAAAGGAGAATTGGGGTGCTGACTTTCCCAAAAGTCATCGTTCATCACAGGCGTTGTGCACCCAATATCCACATCCTCATATTCATCACTCATTTCTTCAATGCCGGCCTCGTCAGCAGTGAACTGAGGCGTGGGCGATGAGATAACTAGGGTTGAAGGGATTGCATCCACTTCAATTTCTTAATCCAACTTCTCTGAAGAAGCAGCGGAACGAATGTCTTCATCGGATCCACTTGGGATCACATATTCTGCATCAAAAGGAACGAGTTCCTTTGATGGCATGCTTGAGACTGGAACAACATCAATCGGATTCTTAAAAGATCTAGTCAATTTCTTCATCTTCTTCGGAGCTAAAGATTCTGATGAAGTTGATGCTTTCCTTTTCTTCATAGATGCACGCTCCGCGGCCTTGGTCTTCTTCGCTTCTGAGGCAGAAGGAAGATTATGACTTGGTGTAGGTGCAGGAGGAACAGAGGAAATTGGTTCAGTTTCTTTAGGCACAACTGATGCAGTTGCCTGGGCATGATTAGTTTCTTCAGGCACCGCGGTTGAAGTTTCAGCTGTCCTAATAGTTTCTTCAGGAGCAACACTAGTGGTTGCCCTGGCAGTTTCATCAGCGGCTGGAATGCAGTCATCAGCCCTGGTACTAGCAGATTCATCAGCATCCTGATTTTCATCGGCGGTGCTGGCATGTTCTTCTGTAGGCTGTGGAGATGCCTCAGCCTGAGGAATTTCTTGTTGCGTTGGGGCTGCAACATTGGTAGTGAACTTCTCAGTTATTTTCACAAATCTGACCTTGGCTCCAAGCCAGTCAGCATAGTAGTGATCAAATTCATCACTCAGATTCTTGATCTCTGATTGCAGAGCTACAAGTTCTTCGGGTGAAAGCTTTAGGACGTTTTGCTTCAGAAAATGCTCTTTCTTGTACTGCGCTTTCTTCACCTTCCTCCCTTGCTCATATTTTCATTTTTCTTCGTCAATGAAGGCAGTCAACACATGACTTTGACCAGGAGTGAGGTTCATCTCAGGCAGAGGTGTGTTGGGGTCCTTGTGCCACAAGTCGATGAAGTCGTGGATCAACTTTGGATCCAGCATCAATGTCACATTACTGCCTTTGGCTCTAGCGGCCCTGTGCTGCCTGTCTTTGATGATTTCAGTGAGTTCTTCATCATCAGCTTCATCGTCATCGGACGGTACTTGGAAGGTGACCTGCTTCTTGTGAGGACTTGGTCGAGAACCTCGACTAGGAGTGGCCTTTGTCTTCAGCAAGGTGGGGCAGTTGAAGAATGTGGAGGAGCAGAACAATTTGCAGAGGCTCCTGAGGCAATAGAGATGCCTGTTGTCCTTTGGCACGAGGCGAGATGCGCATGTGCTAAGGATTTGGAAGGAGGAGCTGAGGATTTTGGAGGAGCTGGTACAGTAGGAGGAATTGGCCATGAGGGCTTTGCAGAACTTGGCCATGAGGGCATTGCTGAGCAGCTTGGCCGTGAGGGCATAGAAGATGAAGCACTAGGCTTGTGAGTAGGCTTCTTGGGCATAGCCTTTTTGTGCTTGCTAGCAGAGGCCTCAGCAATGGCAGCAGCAGAATCTTCATTAAATTTCTTCACTGCTTCTTTTGCCATTTTGGCCAGCTTAGCTTGACGCTTGGCCCATTCCTTGGGAAATTCCTCACCTCTTCTGATGCTAAAGGGATCAGCAACTTGGCCAGGTGCCAATGGAGGTCTTGGGCATGGAGGGTGTACAACGAATTTCTTCATGTACTTGGGTGTAACGTAGCGATATTCCCTCCATTCCCGTGCCCATCTCCTATCTATCTTCTGTATGCCCACCTTGCGCTGATTTTTGGTTTCCTTGCCATGTTTGGCCTCATCAGGAGTGCAATATTCATCATAGATATCCTCAGGGATTTCAAACGCGGTGTTGACTTCCAATTTCTTACCTCCCTTCTAAGGTTTCTTGCAATCTACCATTTTCTTCAGCTGAGGATTTTCAACAATTGAGTTCTCTGAGGAGGTATGAAAGTTTTCTTTGAGGAACGCTGCAAATGAGTTAAGTTGATTAGAACCTAGAGATTCACCAGCGGACATGTGTACCTGTGAACAGAGTATAGGTGCGAAGAATTTTGGAGAGGTCATATGCGTTCTCAGAAGTTTTTGCAAAAAGAACAAGTTCGAGGAATTTGACCAGATGAGTCTTGAGGAATTTCACTAAGCGTTCTTTGACTTAGGTTCCAGAGTTGTACAGATTTGAAAATCCATACAATTGAGGAATCTTGAAGAAAAATGTTGCTTAGGGAAACAGATCAAGAACAGATGATATGTGAGGTGTTTAGTGTGTGAAGATTTGAAGAATAAACACCTTTTGAAGATTTTGTAGAAAACATCGGAATCAACAAGGGCAGTAAAAGTAACTTTTAATTACCCTTGATGAAGAAGACGATGAACTGTGAAGAGTAGATTTAGAAGCTCGTCAGTTCGGATCTTCCACGCCCTAACTTGGCAGAGGAAGACAGCTACGGTGGCGGCGGAGTGAAGAAATCCGCAGCCGGCGCGAGTATGACGGTGACGAGGTCGAGGCAGTGAAGCTCTTCCACACCGGCGGCGATGCTAGGGTTTGAGAGCTCGAGCGAGGGAGTGAGGTCGAACAGAGTAAAAACAAAGTGAGGAAGGGAGGGGGTATCTATAGCCAAAGTTGTAACACCCACAATGCGGCTATATCTCCCACGTGTCGGGGCACGACTTAGAGGCATAGCCGCATGGTAGTTTTGTCGCAAGAGGGGTAATCTTCACACAATCCCATGTACAGAATAAGAAAGGGATAAAGAGTTGGCTTACAATCACCACTTTACAAAAACAACAAGTTAGACATACATCATCCAGAATGCAATCAAGGTCCAACTATGGAACCAAAATAAAAGAAGAAAACCCCAAATGCTAGATCCCCGATCGTCCCAACTGGGCACCACTACTGATCAACCAGAAAAGACACAAAGCAACGATCAAGATCTTCAACGAGCTCCCACTTGAGCTCGGTTGCGTCACATGCACTGGTATCATCGACACCTGCAACTATTTGGAAGTATTCGTGAGTCACGAGGACTCAGCAATCTCACACCCGCGAGATCAAGACTATTTAAGCTTATGGGTAGGAAAGGGGTAATGGGGTGGAGCTGCAGCAAGCACTAAGCATATATGGTGGCTGACATACGCAAATAAGAACGAGAAGAGAAGCAACGCAATGGTCATGAAGCGAGAAGTGATCCTAAAACTACTTACGTACAACCATAACACAAGAACCGTGTTCACTTCCTGGACTCTACCGACAAGAGACCATCACGGCTACACACGCGGTTGATGCATTTTAATTAAGTCAAGTGTCAAGTTCTCTACAACCGGACATTAACAAATTCCCATCTGCCACATAACCGCGGGCATGGCTTTCGAAAGTTTAAACCCTGCAGGGGTGTCCCAACTTAGCCCATCACAAGCTCTCACGGTCAACGAAGGATATTCCTTCTCCCGAGAAGACCCTATTAGTCTCGAAATCCCGGTTACAAGACATTTCGACAATGGTAAAACAAGACCAGCAAAGCCACCCGATGTTCCAATAATTCCAATAGGAGTCGCACGTATCTCGTTCTCAGGGCAACACTGGATGAGACTAGCTATGAGTAAAACCAGCCCTCAAGTTTCCCCGAGGTGGCTCCGCAGGCAGCTCGGTTCTGACCAACACTTAGAGAAGCACTGGCCCGGGGGGGTTAAAATAAAGATGACCCTCGGGTTGGCCAACCCAAGGGAAGGGTAATAGGTTGTTAGGCAAATGTAAAACCAAGGTTGGGCCTTGCTGGAGGAGTTTTATTCAAAGCGAACTGTCAAGTGTTTCCCATAACAACCAACCGCGTAAGGAACACAAAATCAAGGAACATAACACTGGTATGACGGAAACTAGGGCGGCAAGAGTGGAACAAAACACCAGGCATAAGGCTGAGCCTTCCACCCTTTACCAAGTGTATAGATGCATTAATTAAAATAAGAGGTATTGTGATATCCCAACATATCCATGTCCCAACATGGAACAAACTTCAACTTCACCTGCAACTAACAACACTATAAGAGGGGCTGAGCAAGAGCGGCAACATAGCCAAACAACGATTTCCTAGGAAGATGGGTTAGAGGCTATCATGGCAATATGGGAGGCATGATATAACAAGTGGTAGGTAGCGCGACATAGCGATAGAGCGAACAACTAGAAAGCAAAGATAGAAGTGATTTCGAGGGTATGGTCATCTTGCCTGAGATCCCGCAAGGAAGAAGAACGAGTCCATGAAGAAGACAAACGGACATAGTCGAACGAATCCTCACAACTCCGGAACGAAACCGAAGCTAACGAGAGAAGCAACCCGAAAAGAAGAAAACAACATAGTAAACAACCATCACATAAGAATGGCATGATGCGCAAACAAGTATGATGCATGTCCGGCTTAAAGAGGCATGGCATGGCAATATGCACAAACGATATTACAAATTAAGTGGAGCTCAATATGCAATGAGTTGCATATTAATGAAACACCACATTCAAACATTTAGTTCACTCTCATTTATGTACGCAAAAAATATTCAATGTTATTAAACATGGGAAGAGGTGAAGCATAATAAAACTACCTATCTAGGCAAGTTTAAATGAGGCCAGAACAACAAGCAACAAGTCCGAAAAATCCTCATGTGCATATTTTAGATTTGGTACTGTTCTGTCCTAAAGCATATTTTATAGTTGTTAAACATGCAAAGTAATGCTACCATGTTAAACTAGGCATTTTTCTACCCCATCTACATATAAAGTTTATTTAAATCTGAGCTACGGTTAATTAGTTATGAAATAAAACATTTTAGCATGGCATTTAAGCAAATTAAACACAAACAGCATTTTAAACATTTTTAACATGGATGAAAGTGGCATATTATGAAACTAGACGAAAATCTAAGCATTTTTCATATGTAATTTATTTTAATCCGATGCACGGTTTAAGAGTTATTAAATGCATGATGCTTGAGGTTTTTTTTTGTAAAACTGCTAAACACCTAGAAATAGCTAAAACCACAGACACTAGAAAAAACACGGCATGGGCCGAATCTAAAGCATGTTGGGCCAGCAGTAGGAAAAAAGGAGGGGTGCTGGGGAGCTCACCAATGGGCCAGGCCCAGCTGACAGAGGAGGTCAGCGGTGCTGGGCCGGGGAAGCGGTGCTGGGCCGCGGCTGGAGAGGATGCCGGCCCACGCGCTGACCCACAGTCAACGCGACCACGAGCCGGTGAGCGGGACAAGCCCCTCTGCTCGACCCCGAGCCGGGGCATGGCGGCGGCGCCACCGACTGTGGCTGGGTCTCTGGCGAGGCGCGAGGACAGCGGGGAGTCCGGGAACGGGCAGGACGACGGCGGGGCAACCAGATCCGGTGGCCATGGGGACCCTGTTCATGGCGAGAGAGAGAGAGAGAGAGAGATGTTAGAGGAAGGAGGAGAAGGAGGCAGCCAGGGCAGGAGGAGCAGGGCGGCAGGGTCCGGCCTGGGAGGTCCTCTGTCGGAGCTCGACGGCGATGAGGTCGCTGGTGGCGGGGTCGGCGAGGCGGAGGCGCTGGAGAGGAGGCCGAGGCAATCGGCGGCGGCTCGGGAGTAGCGAGGTGCAGGAGGGAGGCGGCGGCGCTCGCGCGGGCCTCGTAGCCCAGATCAGGGCCCGGGCGGGCCTGGCACGGGCCTGGCGGCGTGGGACGGTGGGAGGTGGCAGTTGCGGAGTGGAGGAAGCTGGCGGCGGCGCAGTTCTCGAGGAAAACACTAGGGTTTCCAGATGAGGAAGGCTAGGGCGTCCATATATAGTAGGTTTCCTAGGGTTTGAGGTCTAGGGGGGTTTTGGACCCTCCGATGCCGATCGGACGACACCGGTCGCAAGGGGGGTTAGATGGGTTTAGCTGGGCTGGATTAGGGGGATGTGAAGAGTGGGTTGAGTTGAGAGGAGAGAGACGGAAATGCAGCCCGGCAAGGTTTTCGAAGACCAAAAACATCCGACGATAGATCGGCTATACTGCCGCTATAGTTATCCGTTGGGGCGTCAAACGGACTCCGAATGCGATGAAACTTGGCAGGCAGTCTACCTACAGCATAACACCGCATGCCAACTTTCAACCCATTCCGAGAACATTTTCTGACCACTTATAAAATACTATTTCGGGCGTGCCGCGGGCATGTGCAAGTGTGTCTAGGCTTAGAACGGACAACGGAAAGAATGGGGAGACCGCGACGGATGCAAGTTTTGAAAACATGCAGATGCAATGCGGATGATGACATGGCAAGACACAACATGCAAGCGAATGACAAGGCAACAACGGCGAATAAGTGGGAGACACCTGGCGCATCGGTCTTGGGGCGTCACAGAAGTGAACAACTGCTTGATAACCCACAAGTATAGGGGATCGCAACAGTTTTCGATAAGTAAGAGTGTCGAACCCAATGAGGACCTAAAGGCAGAACAAATATTTCCTCAAGTTCTATCGACCACCGATACAACTCTACGCACGCTTGATGTTCGCTTTACCTAGAACAAGTATGAAACTAGAAGTACTTTGTAGGTGTTGTTGGATAGGTTAGCAAGATAATAAAGATTACGTAAATAAAAAGTAGGGGTTGTTGTAAGTAAAAAGCAATAAAGTAAATATAGCGAGTGTGGAAAAGTGGTGGTAGGAGTTGCGAAATTTCCCCTTAAGCAATTGACTACTTTACTAGACCGATAGCAAGTATTATGTGGGAGAGGCCACTACTGGCATGTCATCCCTGACTTGGAATTCTATGCACTTATGATTGGAACTATTAGCTAGCATCCGCAACTACTAACGTTCATTAAGGTAAAACCCAACCATATCATTAAGATATATTGGTCCCCCTTCAATCCCGTATGCATCAATTTCTATGCTAGGTTGAAGCTTCTGTCACTCTTGCCCTCGAATACATAGTCCTATCAACATACAACTAACCCTAGTGTGTGATCCACGCGCGCACTCATATGATGGGCACCAAAGGACAGCAACACAACCACAAGCAAATTAAATCAATCATAGAAATTCGTCAACCACCGATAGGACAACGAAAATCTACTCAGACATCATAGGATGGCAACACATCATTGGATAATAATATGAAGCATAAAGCACCATGTTCAAGTAGAGGGTACAGCGGGTTGCGGGAGAGTGGACCGCTGTAGATAGAGGGGGGAAGGTGATGGAGATGTTGGTGAAGATGGCGGAGGTGTTGGTGAAGATCGCGGTGATGATGATGATGATGATGATGATGATGATGATGATGATGATGGCCACGGCAGCGTTCCGGTGCCACCGGAAGAGAAGGGGAACGGGGGGCCCTTCGTCTTCTTCTTCCTTGACCTCCTCCCTAGATAGGAGAAGGATTTCCCCTCTGGTCCTTGGCCTCCATGGCATGGGAGGGGCGAGAGCCCCTTCGAGATTGGATCTGTCTCTCTGTCTCTCTCTGTTTCTGCGTTCTGTTCTGCTGCCCTTTCACCGTTTCGTATATATATGGAGAGCCGTAACTCCGATTGGACCGAAACCTTTGCCGTAATTTTTTTAACAAAAATTAGCTTTCTTGCGGCCGAATAAGGGCATCAACCGCCTTACAGGTGGACCATGAGGGTCAGGGGCACGCCTAGGAGGGTGGAGCGCGCCCACCTACCTCATGCCCACCTTGGACACCGTTTCGCGTTGATCTTTCTCCCAGATTTTCCAAATATTCCAAAAATAAGCTCCGTCCGTTTTTATCCCGTTTGGATTCCGTTTGATATGGATATTCTGCGAAACATAAAACATGCAACAGACAGGAACTGGCACTGGGCACTGGATCAATATGTTAGTCCCAAAAATAATATAAAAAGTTGCCAAAAGTATATGAAAGTTGTAGAATATTGGCATGGAACAATCAAAAATTATAGATACGACGGAGACATATCAGCATCCCCAAGTTTAATTCATGCTCGTCCTCGAGTAGGTAAATGATAAAAAAAGTTAATTTTTGATGTGGAATGCTACCTAGCATAATCTTGATCACATATCTAATCATGGCATGAATATTAAGACACGAGTGATTCAAAGCAATAGTCTATCATTTGACATAAAAACAATAATACTTCAAGCCCACTAATAAAGCAATCATGTCTTTTCAAAATAACAAGGCCAAAGAAAGTTATCCCTACAAAATCATATAGTCTGGCTATGCTCCATCTTCACCACACAAAATATTCACATCATGCACAACCCCGATGACAAGCCGAGCAATTGGTTCATACTTTTTAACGCGCTTTAGCATTTTACACCGTCACGCAATACCTGAGCGTGAGCCATGGATATAGCACTATAGGTGGAATAGAATGGTGGTTGTGGGGAAGAAAAAAAGGAGAAGATAGTCTCACATCAACTAGGCATATCAACGGGCTATGGAGATGCCCATCAATAGATATCAATGTGAGTGAGTAGGGATTGCCATGCAATGGATGCACTAAGAGCTATAAGTGTATGAAAGCTCATACTGAAAACTAAGTGGGTGTGCATCCAACTTGCTTGCTCATGAAGACCTCGGGCGTTTGAGGAAGCCCATCATCGGAATATACAAGCCAAGTTCTATAATGAAAAATTCCCACTAGTATATGAAAGTGATAGCTCAAGAGACTCTCTATATGAAGAACATGGTGCTACTTTGAAGCACAAGTGTGGTAAAAGGATAGTAACATTGCCCCTTCTCTCTTTTTCTCTCAGTTTTTAGGGCCTTCTCTTTTTTTGTCCTTTCTCTTTTTTTCTTTTTTCGTGTGGAGTCTCATCCCGACTTGTGGGGGAATCATAGTCTCCATCACCCTTTCCTCACTGGGGCAATGCTCTAGTAATGATGATCATCACACTTTTATTTACTTACAACTCGATATTACAACTCAATATCTAGAACAAAGATATGACTCTATATGAATGCCTCTGGCGGTGTACCGGGATGTGCAATGATCTAGCGTAGCAACGACATCAAAAAACGGACAAGCCATGAAAACATCATGCTAGCTATCTTACGATCATCCAAAGCAATATGACAATGAATGCTCAAGTCATGTATATGATGATGATGGAAGTTGCATGGCAATATATCTCGGAATGGCTATGGAAATGCCATGATAGGTAGGTATGGTGGCTGTTTTGAGGAGAAAGTATATGGTGGGTTTATGGTACCGGCGAAAGTTGCGCGATACTAGAGAGGCTAGCAAGGATGGAAGGGTGAGAGTGCGTATAATCCATGGACTCAACATTAGTCATAAAGAACTCACATACTTATTGCAAAAGTTTATTAGCCCTCGAAGCAAAGTACTACTACGCATGCCCCTAGGGGGATAGATTGGTAGGAAAAGACCATCGCTCGTCCCCGACCGCCACTCATAAGGAAGACAATCAATAAATACCTCATGCTCCGACTTCGTTACATAACGGTTCACCATACGTGCATGCTACGGGAATCACAAACCTCAACACAAGTATTTCTACTAATCCACAACTACCCACTAGCATGACTCTAATATCACCATCTTTATATCGCAAAACTATTGCAAGCAATCAAACATATCATATTCAGTGATCTACAAGTTTATGTAGGATTTTATGACTAACCATGTGAATGATCAGTTCCTGTCATCTCTCTAAATAGATATAAGTGAAGCAAGAGAGTTTAATTATTAGTACAAAAGATATGCCCACGCTCTAACAAATCTAAGTGAAGCAAAAGAGCATTCTACAAATGGCGGTTGTCTAAGTGAAGAGAAACAGGCAATCCAAACTTCAAATGATATAAGTGAAGCACATGAAGCATTCTATAATGCCATACTCAAAAGATATAAGTGAAGTGCATAGAGCATTCTATAAATCAACCAAGGACTACCTCATACCAGCATGGTGCATAAAAGAAAAATGAAAACTAAATGCAAAAGATGCTCCAAGATTGCACATATCGCATGAACGAAACGAATCCGAAAACATACCGATACTTGTTGAAGAAAGAGGGGATGCCTTCCGGGGCATCCCCAAGCTTAGACGCTTGAGTCTCCTTGAATATTTACTTGGGGTGCCTCGGGCATCCCCAAGCTTGAGCTCTTGCCTCTCTTCCTTCTTCTCAAATCGAGACCTTCTCGATCATCGAACACTTCATCCACACAAAACTTCAACAGAAAACTCGGTAAGATCTGTTAGTATAATAAAGCAAATCACTACTCTAAGTACTGTTACAAACCAATTCATATTTTGTTTTTGCATTGTGTATACTGTAATATAACTTTTTCATGGCTTAATCCACATATATGAATTGATAGTTTCATCAAAACGAGCAAACTATGCATCAAAAACAGAATCTGTCTAAAACAGAACAGTCTGTAATAATCTAAACATTCACCATAATTTTAATACTTGCAAAATTCCAAAAAAAATTAGGAAAAATAAAACAATTATATAGAAAGACAGTGCAAAAAGAATCAGAACCATTTGACGTTCCAGCTAAAAATGTAAAATTGCGCACTACAGACAAAGTTTCTGTCCTGCACCGTACAGACCATCAAGCAAATGTAAACATCCTAAAGGCAAACCTTGGCACATTATTTTTATAATACAATGGAATTGTACAAGGGGATAATTATTTTTGTTGAAAAGTTTCTGTAATCAAGATTCACAAAGTTGTCATGAGCATGAACAAAGTTCAAGGAGCTCTCCCACTTCAACAATGATTGTCTTTCTCACTTTCACTTTCCTTTTTGAAAAAGTTTTGGGTTCCCCTCTTTATTTTTGTTGATTTTAAACTATATGAAAGAACTCAACAGAAATAAATGACTCTCTAAAACTTCCGGGTTGTCTCCCTGACAGCACTTTCTTTAAAGTCATTAAGCTAGGCATATAGTGCTCAAGTAGTGAATCCATCCGGATCCCAAGGTATATCAATGCCAATTTTAATTAACAATGATTTGTAATTTAATAGTGAGCAAAAAGCAACATATATCATGTAACAAAGAAGTCTAATTCTCTTCCTATGCATCGGCATGTCATAAAAGAACAATTCATGCACACATAGTAAAGGCCAATGCATAGTATAAACAGTTTCTTGCAATTTTGTTGTATTGGAAACATAAAGAGGCGGAGATGTAGTTCCTCTCTCATAATAATTGCAAATAGGAGCATCAAGCACATGCATATTATATCTATCAAAATCATCATGTGTAATAGTAAAATGCAACCCATCCATATAATCCTTAATAAGGGTAAACTTCTCCGATATAGTGTAGTTTGGAGAATTCAAAAAGATAATAGGACTATCATGCGTGGGTGAAATAGCAACAATTTCATGTTTAACATAAGGAACTATAGCAAGTTCATCTCCATAAGCATAATTCATATTGGCATCTTGGCCACAAGCATAGCAAGCTGTTGGAGAACGTTGCAGAAAACAAAAAATTTCCTACTCGTTTCACCAAGATCCATCTAGGAGTTCATCTAGCAACGAGACATCGGATGCATCTACATACCTTTGTAGATCGCGCACGGAAGCGTTCAAAGAACGGTGATGATGTAGTCGAACACGACGTGATCCAAATCACCGCTGACCAAGCGCTGAACGGACGGCACCTCCGCGTTCAACACACGTACGGGACGGGAGACGTCTCCTCCTTCTTGATCCAGCAAGGGGAGGAGGAGAGGTTGATGAAGATCCAGCAGCACGACGGCGTGGTGGTGGATGCAGGGCGTCACAGTAGCAGGGCTTCGCCTATACTACGAGGGAGAGACGTAACGGGGAGAGAGGGAGGCGCCAAGGCTCAGGTATGAAGTCCTCCCCTCTCCTCAACTATATATAGGGGTGCCAAGGGGGGGGCGCCGGCCCTAGTATATGGATCTACTAGGGGGGGCAGCGGCCAAGGGTGGGGGGCTTGCCCCCCAAGCAAGGGGGCGCCCCCCTTAGAGTTCCCCCCCAACCCTAGGCGCATGGGCCCTTGGCGGGTGGCGCCCCAGCCCACTTTGGGCTGGGTTCCCTCCCACTTCAGCCCATGGGGCCCCCCGGGAGAGGTGGCCCCACCCAGTGGACCCCCGGGACCCTTCTGGTTTTCCCGGTACAATATCGGTGACCCCAAAACTGGTCCCGATGGCCGAAACAGCACTTCCTATATATAATTCTTTACCTCCGGACCATTCCGGAACTCCTCGTGACGTCTGGGATCTCATCCGGGACTCCGAACAATATTCGGGTTACTGCATATACATATCTTCACAACCCTAGCGTCACCGAACCTTAAGTGTGTAGACCCTACGGGTTCGGGAGACAAGCAGACATGACCGAGACGACTCTCCGGTCAATAACCAACAGCGGGATCTGGATACCCATGTTGGCTCCCACATGCTCCACGATGATCTCATCGGATGAACCACGATGTCGAGGATTCAATCAACCCCGTATGCAATTCCCTTTGTCAATCGATATGTTACTTGCCCGAGATTCGATCGTCGGTATCCCAATACCTTGTTCAATCTCGTTACCGGCAAGTCACTTTACTCGTACCGTAATGCATGATCCCGTGACCAGACACTTGGTCACTTTGAGCTCATTATGATGATGCATTACCGAGTGGGCCCAGCGATACCTCTCCGTCATACGGAGTGACAAATCCCAGTCTTGATCCATGTCAACCCAACAGACACTTTCGGAGATACCCGTAGTCTACCTTTATAGTCACCCAGTTACGTTGTGACGTTTGGTATACCCAAAGCATTCTTACGGTATCCGGGAGTTACATGATCTCATGGTCTAAGGAAAAGATACTTGACATTGGAAAAACTCTAGCAAACGAACTATACGATCTCATGCTATGTTTAGGATTGGGTCTTGTCCATCACATCATTCTCCTAATGATGTGATCTCATTATCAATGACATCCAATGTCCATAGTCAGGAAACCATGACTATCTGTTGATCAACGAGCTAGTCAACTAGAGGCTTACTAGGGACATGTTGGTGTCTGTTATTCACACATGTATTACGATTTCCGGATAACACAATTATAGCATGAATAAAGACAATTATCATGAACAAGGAAATATAATAATAACGCTTTTATTATTGCCTCTAGGGCATATTTCCAACAGTCTCCCACTTGCACTAGAGTCAATAATCTAGTTACATTGTGATGAATCGAACACCCATGGAATTCTGGTGTTGATCATGTTTTGCTCTAGGGAGAGGTTTAGTCAACGGATCTGCTACATTCAGGTCCGTATGTACTTTACAAATCTCTATGTCTCCATCTTGAACATTTTCACGAATGGAGTTGAAGCGACGCTTGATGTGCCTTGTCTTCTTGTGAAACCTGGGCTCCTTGGCAAGTGCAATAGCTCCAGTGTTGTCACAGAAAAGTTTGATTAGCCCTGACGCATTGGGTATGACTCCTAGGTCGGTGATGAACTCCTTCACCCATATTGCTTCATGTGCTGCCTCCGAGGCTGCCATGTACTCCGCTTCACATGTAGATCCCGCCACAACGCTTTGCTTGCAACTGCACCAGCTTACTGCCCCACCATTCAAAATATACACGTATCCGGTCTGTGACTTAGAGTCATCCAGATCTGTGTCGAAGCTAGCGTCGACGTAACCCTTTACGACGAGCTCTTCGTCACCTCCATAAACGAGAAACATTTCCTTAGTCCTTTTCAGGTACTTCAGGATATTCTTGACCGCTGTCCAATGTTCCTTGCCGGGATTACTTTGGTACCTTCCTACCAAACTTACGGCAAGGTTTACATCAGGTCTGGTACACAGCATGGCATACATAATAGACCCTATGGCCGAGGCATAGGGGATGACACTCATCTCTTCTATATCTTCTGCCGTGGTCGGACATTGAGCTGAGCTCAATTTCACACCTTGTAATACAGGCAAGAACCCCTTCTTAGACTGATCCATATTGAACTTCTTCAATATCTTATCAAGGTATGTGCTTTGTGAAAGACCTATGAGGCGTCTTGATCTATCTCTATAGATTTTGATGCCTAATATATAAGCAGCTTCTCCAAGGTCCTTCATTGAAAAACTCTTATTCAAGTAGGCCTTGATGTTGTCCAAGAGTTCTATATCATTTCCCATCAAAAGTATGTCATCTACATATAGTATGAGAAATGCTACAGAGCTCCCACTCACTTTCTTGTAAACGCAGGCTTCTCCATAAGTCTGTGTAAACCCAAACGCTTTGATCATCTCATCAAAGCGAATGTTCCAACTCCGAGATGCTTGCACCAGCCCATAAATCGAGCGTTGGAGCTTGCATACCTTGTCAGCATTCTTAGGATCGACAAAACCTTCCGGCTGCATCATATACAATTCTTCCTTAAGGAAATCATTAAGGAATGCCGTTTTGACGTCCATTTGCCATATCTCATAATCGTAGAATGCGGCAATTGCTAACATGATTCGGACGGACTTTAGCTTCGCTACTGGTGAGAAAGTCTCATCGTAGTCAACCCCTTGAACTTGTCGATAACCCTTAGCGACAAGCCGAGCTTTATAGATGGTCACATTACCATCCGCGTCTGTCTTCTTCTTAAAGATCCATTTATTTTCTATGGCTCGCCGTTCAACGGGCAAGTTAGTCAAAGTCCATACTTTGTTTTCATACATGGATCCTATCTTGGATTTCATGGCTTCTAGCCATTCGTCGGAATCCGGGCCCGCCATCGCTTCTTCATAGTTCGAAGGTTCACCGTTGTCTAACAACATGATTTCCAAGACAGGGTTGCCGTACCACTCTGGTGCGGAACGTGTCCTTGTGGACCTTCGAATTTCAATAGGAGCTTGATCAGAAGTATCTTGATCATTATCATTAACTTCCTCTCTAGTCGGTGCAGGCACCTCAGGAACATTTTCTTGAGTTGTGCCAGTTTCCGGTTCAAGAGGTAATACTTCATCAAGCTCTACTTTCCTCCCACTTACTTCTTTCGAGAGAAACTCTTTCTCTAGAAAGGACCCATTCTTGGCAACAAAGATCTTGCCTTCGGATCTGAGGTAGAAGGTATACCCAATAGTTTCTTTAGGGTATCCTATGAAGACGCATTTTTCCGACTTGGGTTCGAGCTTTTCAGGTTGAAGTTTCTTGACATAAGCATCGCATCCCCAAACTTTTAGAAAGCTTAGGTTTCTTCCCAAACCATAGTTCATACGGTGTCATCTCAACGGATTTCGACGGAGCCCTATTTAAAGTGAATGCGGTATCTCTAAAGCATAGCCCCAAAAAGATAGCGGTAAATCGGTAAGAGACATCATAGACCGCACCATATCCAATAGAGTGCGATTACGACGTTCGGACACACCGTTACGCTGAGGTGTTCCAGGCGGCGTGAGTTGTGAAACTATTCCACATTTTCTTAAGTGTGTGCCAAACTCGTGACTCAAGTATTCTCCTCCACGATCTGATCGTAGAAACTTGATTTTCCTGTCACGTTGATTCTCAACCTCACTCTGAAATTCCTTGAACTTTTCAAAGGTTTCAGACTTGTGTTTCATTAAGTAGACATACCCATATCTACTCAAGTCATCAGTGAGGGTGAGAACATAACGATAGCCACCGCGAGCCTCAACACTCATTGGACCGCACACATCAGTATGTATGATTTCCAATTTGGTTGCTCGCTCCATTGTTCCTGAGAACGGAGTTTTGGTCATTTTACCCATGAGGCATGGTTCGCACGTGTCAAATGATTCATAATCAAGAGACTCTAAAAGTCCATCTGCATGGAGCTTCTTCATGCGTTTGACACCTATGTGACCAAGGCGGCAGTGCCACAAGTATGTGGGACTATCATTATCAACCTTACATCTTTTGGTACTCACACTATGAATATGTGTAGCAATACGCTCGAGATTCATTAAGAATAAACCATTTACCATAGGAGCATGACCATAAAACATATCTCTCATATAAATGGAACAACCATTATTCTCAGATTTAAATGAGTAGCCATCTCGAATTAAACGAGATCTCGATACAATGTTCATGCTCAAAGCTGGCACTAAATAACAATTATTGAGGTTTAAAACTAATCCCGTAGGTAAATGTAGAGGCAGCGTGCCGACGGCGATCACATCGACCTTGGAACCATTCCCGACGCGCATCGTCACCTCGTCCTTCGCCAGTCTCCGTTTATTCCGCAGCTCCTGCTGTGAGTTACAAATATGAGCAACGGCACCGGTATCAAATACCCAGGAGTCACTACGAGTACTGGTAAGGTACACATCAATTACATGTATATCAAATATACCTTTTGTTTTGCCGGCCTTCTTGTCTGCTAAGTATTTAGGGCAGTTCCGCTTCCAGTGACCGCTTCCCTTGCAATAAAAGCACTCAGTCTCGGGCTTGGGTCCATTCTTTGGCTTCTTCCCGGCAGCTTGCTTGCCGGGCGCGGCAACCTCCTTGCCGTCCTTCTTGAAGTTCTTTTTACCCTTGCCTTTCTTGAACTTAGTGGTTTTATTGACCATCAACACTTGATGTTCCTTCTTGACTTCTACCTCCGCTGATTTCAGCATTGAGAACAACTCAGGAATGGTCTTTTGCATCCCCTGCATGTTGAAGTTCATCACAAAGCTCTTGTAGCTTGGTGGAAGCGACTGGAGGATTCTGTCAATGACCGCATCATCCGGGAGATTAACTCCCAGCTGAGACAAGCGGTTATGTAACCCAGACATAGTGAGTATGTGCTCACTGACAGAACTATTTTCCTCCATCTTACAGCTGAAGAACTTATCGGAGACATCATATCTCTCAATCCGGGCATGAGCTTGAAAAACCATTTTCAGCTCTTCGAACATCTCGTATGCTCCATGTCTCTCAAAACGTTTTTGGAGCCCCGGCTCTAAGCTGTAAAGCATGCTGCACTGAACGAGGGAGTAGTCGTCAACACGTGTCTGCCAAGCATTCATAACGTCTTGGTTCTGTGGGACGGGTGGATCACCTAGCGGTGCTTGTAGGACATAATCTTTCTTGGCAGCTATGAGGATGATCCTCAGGTTCCGGACCCAGTCCGTATAGTTGCTGCCATCGTCTTTCAGCTTGGTTTTCTCTAGGAACGCGTTGAAGTTGAGGACTACGTTGGCCATTTGATCTACAAGACATATTGCAAAGATTTTAGACTAAGTTCATGATAATTAAGTTCATCTAATCAAATTATTAATGAACTCCCACTTAGATTAGACATCCCTCTAGTCATCTAAGTATTACATGATCCGAGTTAACTAGACCGTGTCCGATCATCACGTGAGACGGACTAGTCAACGTCGGTGAACATCTTCATGTTGATCGTATCTTCTATACGACTCATGCTCGACCTTTCGGTCTTCTGTGTTCCGAGGCCATGTCTGTACATGCTAGGCTCGTCAAGTTAACCCTAAGTGTTTTTCATGTGTAAAACTGTCTTACACCCGTTGTATGTGAACGTAAGGATCTATCACACCCGATCATCACGGCGTGCTTCGAAACGACGAACTTTAGCAACGGTGCACAGTTAGGGGAGAACACTTCTTGAATTTGTTATGAG